>NC_058084.1:479373197-479673197 GCF_014858855.1 Bufo gargarizans | reverse complement strand
TTTAAAGGACATGTCTGATTTAAAAAACGTCTTTATTTATTATTTATACCTATATAAATTAGAATAAATTAGAATACACCCTCACAACTGCAGCGACCCCTTTAGGGAAAATGTGGAATAGTAAGATGACCATTCAAATGAATTTACGAGCCAGTATTACATGGCGAGGCAAAGACCTCCAGAGTGGAAGCCAGCCCCTATAGAGGGGTCCTCAGTGAGGAGGGTCCTCCTTGATGTCCACATCCACTATCTCCTGGTGAGGAGTTATCCGGATACCAAACCCCTTTAATCATCCACTAAAGTGAAATAGTTCAAGAAGACGTCATCTGCTCTGCCACCAATGCAGGGAACCAGCCCTCTGATCTCTATGGGATCTAACAAGGTCCTCTAAGGTCCTGAAGGGGTTAATTGAGTCCATCTACCATTGATTGAACGCTTAGATTTTACGGAAATACACGTTCATCCGCATGCCTCTTGTGTCATCAGTCACTGCAGGAGACACCTGGTGTCTCATTGAGATGCAATCAGTGATGGAGCACAGAGGTCCACGGGGAGCAGTCATCAGTCTGGTGGTCACCAGGGCCTCACCTTAGTCACTCAGAGGTTCGGATCGAGGTACATAACATAAAACACAATCCTAACCCCCCTAATGGTTCGCTCTGACCCCAAAAAAATTAGCTCAGGCATCAAAGTTTTTGCCTGTTCCTCGTAAAAATATAACCAGGGTCTGAGGGACATAAGGTTCTCCTTGTGGAGACCATCAAGTTAGTGTAGGGAGTCTTATAGAGCAGGCAATGCTCCATGGGAAAAAAAAGATCTGCAAAGCTATTCTCCTGGATAAAAAGCTAGATCTCTAGCGCCACCTATAGGATATTACAGACTAGTGCCAAAGGCCTTCCATCCAGCCAAAGTAGTACCATGCTCTGCACTGACGAGGGACAAAAACCCTGAAACAGCTGTCCGTGTGTCCTTCTCACCTTCTGAGGTGGATCGGATAAGCCACTTATAGTTCATTTTGTAGCAGTACGGACAGATGCTAACACATGGGCCTGAGCTGGATGACTGGTATAGCAGAGCTGCAGGAGTGATGTTGCAGAACCGGAGGGCCGGTTTAGCAGAGCTGAAGGGCTGGCGTAACTGAGCTTGACAACTGGTGTAGGAGAGATGTAGGCTCAATGTAGCAGAGCTAGTGGCCCAATGTAACAGAGCTGTAGGCCAGATGTATTAAAGCTGGAAGCCAGATGTAGCGGAGCTGGAGGGCCGATAAACCAGAGCTGAAGGGTTGACATAGCTGGGCTAGAGACCTGGTGTAGTAAAGCTGTAGGTTCAATGTAGCAGAGCAGTAGGCCACATGTAGCAAAGCTGGAGGCCAGGTGTTGTAGGTGGTGGGGCAGAGCTGGAAAGCCGATGTAGCAGCACTGGAAACCTGGTATAGCAGAGGTGTAAGCCCTATGAACCAGAGCTGAAGAGCTGACATAGCTGAGCTAGAGACCTGGTATAGTAGAGTTGTAAGATCAATGTAGCAGAGCTGGTGGCCTATTGTAACAGAGATGTACAGTAGGTGATGGAGGAGAGGTGGAATACAAATGCTTCAGAACTGGACAGCCAATGTAGCAGAACTGGTGAGTTGATGTAGCAGAGCTGAAGAGCTGGTGGAACAGAGCTGTAGGCCAGATGTAGTAGAGCAGTACCCAAATAGTAATGCCATAAGAGGAAGAAATCCACCACTGAGGCCATCAGGGCCAGTGAGTGACCGTGTCGCACGCCCCATAGGATGGATTGCAGCAGGCATGATTCTTATCAGAACTGGTAGATCCCATAATGCAGGAGAGACACTGCTTTTGTCACACCTGCTTCTTTATCTGTAAAACCACCTCGAACCTTATTCTTTTCTTTGAGAAATGTTCTGCACTGTGTTGTTTTATCGCATCGTCCTTGTGCCGAACGCCTGGCTCTGTGCTCAGGGGGACCTCTCCTATTATCCGCTTTATCTATTATCTGCTGCTAACAGTGGTATAATACCAGTCAGTGACGTTGCCATGTGCCATTATTGCGGGGAGACAAACGCAGTGAATAGAATTGACTAAGACGTCTGATGAATGGAGGTGACTCAGGGCGAGATTGAGCCTGGAGATAAAGTGCAATTATAAGCCATAGATTTCTTAGATCGAGAAGGACACCCTCAAGGTCTCCGAAAGTCTCACAAGACTGAAGAGAAAATTAAGAAAAAGTAAGAGAAATTGCTGCTCAAACAAAACTCAAACCAGTAAAAGATAAATTCAAAGTTTACGCTGCCTGAGCTATGTGCAAAACTTTACTCAGCTGTTTATCTGGTTCTGGAAAAGATGGGTGACAACGTATCGCTTACTGGGGTGGAGGAAGAACCCCAGACCCCAGTTCCATAAACCCCAAAAATTGGCTGAGAACTTCAGAGATTGCAGACTTCAGAGCTGAAATCCACTGCTTGTTCAGTGTCTGCAAAGAAGATCCTCTGAAAATTTGCATTCTGGGAAGAGTCATCTTAATCAAATGTTGTAATGAGATGGAAGAAAAACATGCTCACATAGTAAGAGCGCATTTAAACTGTTGATGGCAAACTTGCTGCCTGTATCCAGGAGAATGTAGCAGAATAGTGAGTGCAGCTCTGGAGTATAATATAGAGCGCAGGAAGTAACACACGTCCATCCAGTTCAACCTGTCATCCTGAGAAGTAATGTCAAGTCTTTACAAAGTGATACAATATTGCATTTTAAACCCAAATAAAATGTAATATTATCCGTCATTTTCTTATACTCCACTCACTCCCGGAGCTGCATTAACTATTCTGCTAGTCACTGCTTTACAGTGCTGAAAGGCAGAAAGTCCATGAGGATGTTCATTGGATGGAATATAATACCGTACCTCGTTCTGCTCGTGGATGTTATGGTCGATCATTTGAAGCAGGAACCACATGATGTTTCGTAAGATGAAGGTTGTGATTAAATTCCAGTGAATGATATTCCGAAGACATCTTATACTCCTAGAAAGAGAGACGAGAAAAAACCTTATTGGAAAGAAAAATAATTCATAACAGTAAAAAACTAAACACAATCTGACAAATGCAAACCATTTTATGCTACTCAGAACCAAAGGGAACAGTATTATAGTAGTTATATTCTTGTACATAGGAGGCAGTATTATAGTAGTTATATTCTTGTACATAGGAGCAGTATTATAGTAGTTATATTCTTGTACATAGGAGGCAGTATTATAGTAGTTATATTCTTGTACATAGGAGCAGTATTATAGTAGTTATATTCTTGTATATAGGAGAAGTATTATAGTAGTTATATTCATGTACATAGGAGCAGTATTATAGTAGTTATATTCTTATACATAGGAGCAGTATTATAGTAGTTATATTCTTGTATATAGGAGCAGTATTATAGTAGTTATATTCTTGTACATAGGAGCAGTATTATAGTAGTTATATTCTTGTACATAGGAGCAGTATTATAGTAGTTATATTCTTGTACATAGGAGCAGTATTATAGTAGTTATATTCTTGTACATAGGAGCAGTATTATAGTAGTTATCTTCTTGTATATAGGAACAGTATTATAGTAGTTATATTCTTGTACATAGGAGCAGTATTATAGTAGGTATATTCTTGTACATAGGAGACAGTATTATAGCAGTTATATTCTTGTATATAGGAGCAGTATTATAGTAGTTATATTCTTGTACATAGGAGCAGTATTATAGTAGTTATATTCTTGTACATAGGAGGCAGTATTATAGTAGTTATATTCTTGCACATAGGAGGCAGTATTATAGTAGTTATATTCCTCTACATAGGAGGCAGTATTATAGTAGTTATATTCTTGTATATAGGAGCAGTAAT
Source organism: Bufo gargarizans (assembly GCF_014858855.1). Lineage (NCBI taxonomy): Eukaryota > Metazoa > Chordata > Amphibia > Anura > Bufonidae > Bufo > Bufo gargarizans. The sequence goes on along the minus strand of NC_058084.1, from coordinate 479,669,314 downwards.
ATAGTAGTTATATTCTTGCACATAGGGGCAGTATTATAGTAGTTATATTCTTGTACATAGGAGCAGTATTATAGTAGTTATATTCTTGTACATAGGAGGCAGTATTATAGTAGTTATATTCTTGTATATAGGAGCGGTAATATAGTAGTTATATTCTTGCACATAGGGGCAGTATTATAGTAGTTATATTCTTGTACATAGGAGCAGTATTATAGTAGTTATATTCTTGTATATAGGAGCAGTATTATAGTAGTTATATTCCTGTACATAGGGGCAGTATTATAGTAGTTATATTCGTGTACATAGGAGGCAGTATTATAGTAGTTATATTCCTGTACATAGGGGCAGTATTATAGTAGTTATATTCTTGTACATAGGAGCAGTATTATAGTAGTTATATTCTTGTATATAGGAGCAGTATTATAGTAGTTATATTCTTGCACATAGGGGCAGTATTATAGTAGTTATATTCGTGTACATAGGAGGCAGTATTATAGTAGTTATATTCTTGTATATAGGAGCGGTATTATAGTAGTTATATTCTTGCACATAGGGGCAGTATTATAGTAGTTATATTCTTGCACATAGGGGCAGTATTATAGTAGTTATATTCTTGTACATAGGAGCAGTATTATAGTAGTTATATTCCTCTACATAGGAGGTAGTATTATAGTAGTTATATTCTTGTACATAGGAGGTAGTATTATAGTAGTTATATTCTTGCACATAGGAGCAGTATTATAGTAGTTATATTCTTGCACATAGGAGCAGTATTATAGTAGTTATATTCTTGTACATAGGAGGCAGTATTATAGTAGTTATATTCCTCTACATAGGAGGCAGTATTATACTGTATTAGTTAACAATAAATGGTTAGTTAGAAATTTGGAAATTTGTGTGAAGGGCTTTCATCATTTCATCACCTACAATTGTAGTAGTAGTAATATTTTATGGAACCTGTTTTCTTATATGTTGTTATTTCTTCCGGTTTGTTCTGCTCGGATCGTTTCTCACTAGATTATTATTTCAGACCTCGTATCTAGCAGTTTCATACATTTTCCTGACATCACGGTGTCTTTGATCCTTCCACTCTGAGGATGTATTTACTGTTCTAGTACTTGTCTTTGAACTTTTTTAGCTCCTTTTGAGGTAAAGAAGATTGAAAAGTATATTTGATCTTTGCTTGTCATTTCTCAGGAGTCTTCCTTATCACTGTAAGGTGTTTCAAAAAAGCAGACCCAGAAAAAAAATGTGTGAATGACTTCTAGGAAACAGGGAAAGGGGGACAAGTACCTTTTAAATGGGTTTTCTGCAGCTGATATATTGGGAATTATAAGTCATTACTCTCTGACCGGAGGGGGTCCAACTCCTGGGGCCCCACCGATCAGCTCCCATGAGCGTTGCGGCCTCTTCCTAGGTCAGTGGTATGATTTTTATCGGTCACTTGGCCGAGGTGCAGTTCAGTCCAATTTAATTGAATGGGGCTGGGCTGCAATACCAAGTACAGAGCTGTGCTAGGTTAGCTATGAGGAGGCCGCAGCACTCGCTGGAGCTCCGCCGTCTCTTCAATCAGCTGATCAGCAGAGTACAGGGTCGGACCCCCTCCGATCACAGCGATGAACTGTCCTGAGGATAGGCCATCAGTATTAAATCCCTAGAAATCACAGGCATACTGACATTAACCTCTTTACTGCTCTAGACCACCAGGTATACTGACATTAACCTATTTACTACACTAGGCCACCAGGGATGCTGATATTAACCCTTCCAGTTCCCTATACAATCAAGGATGCTGACACTATCACCCACAGGCCTCATGAACACGGCCGTTGCCTGGCCGTGCCCGTATTGCGGCCCGCATTCCCGAAGGTGCACTACGGAGTGCCTCCACACCTAAAAAAAAAATATAGAACTTGGTTGAATGGGTCTGGATCAGTCACAGCAGCCGCACAGATAGTGCCCGTGCATTGGGGGGCCGCAAATTGCATGGAATGGTTGAGCAATGGCCGTGTGCATTGGGGCCTTACTACTATGGACCACAAGGCATGCAGACATTAAACCCCTTTATTGCCCTAGACCACCAAGGATGCAGAGAATAACCCTCACTGTACTAGACGTGGATGCCGGTGGGCTATTGTCCGTGGTTGTAAAGATAAGTTGAAGCTGAACTTTTGAATCAGGGTCCATGAACCCATTTGCAGCAAACCATCTCCTTCTTGTTCAGTATCTCTACGTGGTTCGCTTTGCTGATTTGCATTCTAGGAAATGTCCATTCTACACTGGTATACACTGCCTCCTGCATTATTAGGGCCCAGGGAATTTGTTAGTGGGGCGTGAGCTGACAAACTTGCTGACTGTTTCCAATGGCAAGCAGCAAAATGGAGAGTGCCCCTCAAATGCCCTCTTACATTTTCTTTTCCATTCCTAACCAAAGCTAAACATAAAACTCTGACAGTGGCCGTTACCAGGGGGCGACGCATAATGGACGTTCTGAATGGAAACCACAAAGCAAGTGTGAACAACGCCCTAAGATACGCCACTGCCTTTAAATTATTCATTAGACTCCTGGGAATAGGATCTTGATCAGTTGATCGTCGTGAACCCAACGCTCAGCACCACAGTGACCTCTGCAGGTAAAATGTGGAATTACATGGGGGCTGTTCTGACAGCTCAGGTCTGATAACTGCACTGACCAGGACTAGGCTGAACCACTGGGCATTAGAGCTTGTGCAGGATCCTGACATTAAATGCCCGGGGGCGCAGGTCGCTCGCTGTCGCTGGTTATTTCCTATTACCTGTAACATATGCTCATCTCCGGGGTAATAATAAAGTTTTTCCTTCTTATTCCCATTAATGAAGAAGACATCATTAAGAAACTTACCTTAAACACAAAAAGAGCAGAAAGGCAATGACCAGCGCCAGGACGGAGATGCAGTGTCCCAGGTAGTTGATGATCAGGGCGATCTTGTAATGCAAGTCGTACTTCCGCTGGAGACGAGAAGATGATTGCATTAGGCTGAGACTCCTCAGTACAGGACACGTAATCTGGTTAGGGAGCAGTAATTATAATCCCTGCCTGGAGGATAATCTCATCATTATGGTCACGGGTTATTTTGGGATGAGCGATAACTATGAGCATTGGGACTATTTACTGGGAAATTAATAGTCAATATCATCACAGGCTAAAGAGGCTTCAGGCGCACATCTTGATGCCTGTCCAAATATTACCCAATCGATGATGCAAATCTGGCCCTTGCCTCACTGCCCTGTCATGGTCCTCAGATCAGAACCCAATGCTATGAACACCTCCGGAACAGGACGGCATCAAGGTTTTAATTTTATTATGACACTTACTTTTACTTTCAATTTAATTGCATTGTTACCGAAACTCAAAGGCATCTGTGGAGGCATATTATATTCTGTATTATACTCCAGAGCTGCACTCACTATTCTGCTGGTGCAGTCACTGTGTACATACATTACATTACTTATCCTGTACTGATCCTGAGTTACATCCTGTATTATACTCCAGAGCTGCACTCACTATTCTGCTGGTGCAGTCACTGTGTACATACATTACTTATCCTGTACTGATCCTGAGTTACATCCTGTATTATACTCCAGAGCTGCACTCACTATTCTGCTGGTGCAGTCACTGTGTACATACATTACATTACTTATCCTGTACTGATCCTGAGTTACATCCTGTATTATACTCCAGAGCTGCACTCACTATTCTGCTGGTGCAGTCACTATGTACATACATTACTTATCCTGTACTGATCCTGAGTTACATCCTGTATTATACTCCAGAGCTGCACTCACTATTCTGCTGGTGCAGTCCCTGTGTACATACATTACATATCCTGTACTGATCCTGAATTACATTCTGTATTATACTCCAGAGCTGCACTCACTATACTGCTGGTGCAGTCACTGTGTACATACATTACATTACTTATCCTGTACTGATCCTGAATTACATTCTGTATTATACTCCAGAGCTGCACTCACTATTCTGCTGGTGCAGTCACTGTGTACATACATTACATTACTTATCCTGTACTGATCCTGAGTTACATCCTGTATTATACCCCAGAGCTGCACTCACTATTCTGCTGGTGCAGTCACTGTGTACATACATTACTTATCCTGTACTGATCTTGAGTTACATCCTGTATTATACTCCAGAGCTGCACTCACTATACTGCTGGTGCAGTCACTGTGTACATACATTACATTACTTATCCTGTACTGATCCTGAATTAAATTCTGTATTATACTCCAGAGCTGCAGTCACTATTCTGCTGGTGCAGTCACTGTGTACATACATTACATTACTTATCCTGTACTGATCCTGAATTACATTCTGTATTATACTCCAGAGCTGCACTCATTATTCTGCTGGTGCAGTCACTGTGTACATACATTACTTATCCTGTACTGATCCTGAGTTACATCCTGTATTATACTCCAGAGCTGCACTCACTATTCTGCTGGTGCAGTCACTGTGTACATACATTACATTACTTATCCTGTACTGATCCTGAATTACATTCTGTATTATACTCCAGAGCTGCACTCATTATTCTGCTGGTGCAGTCACTGTGTACATACATTACTTATCCTGTACTGATCCTGAGTTACATCCTGTATTATACTCCAGAGCTGCACTCACTATTCTGCTGGTGCAGTCACTGTGTACATACATTACTTATCCTGTACTGATCCTGAGTTCATCCTGTATTATACTCCAGAGCTGCACTCACTATTCTGCTGGTGCAGTCACTGTGTACACACATTACTTATCCTGTACTGATCCTGAGTTACATCCTGTATTATACCCCAGAGCTGCACTCACTATTCTGCTGGTGCAGTCACTGTGTACACACATTACTTATCCTGTACTGATCCTGAGTTACATCCTGTATTACACTCCAGAGCTGCACTCACTATTCTGCTGGTGCTGTCACTGTGTCCATACATTACTTATCCAGTACTGATCCTGAGTTACATCCTGTATTATACTGCAGAGCTGCACTGACTATTCTGCTGGTGCAGTCACTGTGTACAAACATTACATTACTTATCCTGTATTGATCCTGAGTTACATCCTGTATTATACTCCAGAGCTGCACTCACTATTCTGCTGGTGCAGTCACTGTGTACATACATTACTTATCCTGTACTGATCCTGAGTTACATCCTGTATTACACTCCAGAGCTGCACTCACTATTCTGCTGGTGCAGTCACTGTGTACATACATGACATGAAGGTGATGCATTACACTGACTTCACCGTTCATGTAGAATATTTCTTTCTATAAAACGACCTCAGTTACTGGAACTTAAAACGCTTCTTATTTTTTCTGGACACTTTGGTTCTTATACTTTGTAACACTTTTCTGTAACAAGTTTTCAGCCCCCAAAATATGTTTGTTTTAACTGTGATCTCTGTGATCAGGAAATGAACTGCATTGCACACCTTATGATCCAGGATGGGCACACACTGGGAGTAGTTCATCCAAGTCGCCCAGGTGCCATTTTCAAAACATTCCCTGTAAACGGTCCCTGTGAAGACAAGATGTGCGATCATGAGACCAGGATGGACAAGCCTAGCCGCGCTGACAAATAAAACAGAGCAATTTAAAGGGACGGTCAGTCATTTACATTTTTTTATAATTTTTTTGTAGAATAATTGGTACATTATTTTTAGTTTTCACTTTGGCCACTAGATGTCAGCACAGTGGACTGGAGAAAGAAGGAGAAACTCACTTTACAGCCTGCAGTGAAACTGAATGTCATTCCCTCATTACCACTAATAGCAGGCCGAGGGTAACCGTCAGAAGACCGGCAGCTCTCTGACAATAGAGGGGGGTTGGGCAGCTAATACAGAATACATTTAGCGAGTGGTTATCACGTTCTGGGTGTAGAGAAGTCGTCTCCTATCTGTGGCACTCTAGATCACTGTTTCCCAACCAGTGTGCCTCCAGCTGTTGCAAAACTACAACTCCCAGCATGCCTGGACAGCCTTTGGCTTCCCCCTCAGTGTATGGGTGCCACCTCCTTGTGTAATAAAGGAGTATTCGAGGATAGGTCATCGATATCTGATTGGTGGGGGTCCAGCTGTTTAAAAGGCGGCGGTGCTCCAGTATGCACTTCCTCACAGCATACCAAGCACAGCGCCACACATTGCATAGTGGCTGTACTTGGCATTGCAGCTGAATCCCATTCACTGGCGCAGGACTGAGCTGCACATAGGCCTGGGGTTGGACCCCACTGAGCGGATATTAATGACTTATCCTGAGGATAGGAGACAGCAAGATGTCAGTAAGTGGACTGCTAAACAGCTGGATGCCCTGGTGACCAGAAAATTCAGCTCCATGACCTCAAAATGGGGGACTATGGAGGAACTGGAAGCTACTGGTGTTGTAGGGAGAGATGGTCACAGACAAAGGGAATGATCCATACAATAACTTGTATCAGTATTTATGCCGCATATTCTGTAGAATGGTAACAGTGTATCGGGAGAGTAACGTTATCCTTCCTTTACCGTCATCTTCAAGAAGACATAAGCGGCACTGAGCGAGCCATTAACCTGCCGTGTGCCTGGCGGTATGACATAATGGTCCGTCTGTGTTAGACAGTACTGTTACGGCACTTAGGGGACTATTCCGGGACAATTAACTCCGACAATGTATTTGTGCGCTGGTTTTATTTGCGTTCGCCCTCCGGCACGATAATGAGATTTTAAGGTGACAAAGACGAGGCGGTAATTAGAAATGACTCGGCTGAGTGAAATCATTACATGGACCGTGGCTGGAAAGAAAGGCAAGAGCAATCAATGCAGCGAAGGAGGGGCAGGGACGGAGGTGTAGTTAATGTCTTGGACTATATGAAGAGATCTTGACTTTCAAGGGGTTTTGACATCACAGACATTAATGGTTTATCGATTAGAATCCATCAATCATCAAAATGGGTCTCAAATAGATGGGTGGCCGTTGACCATGCGTCACATTCTATTGGGTGGAATGGTGAGGTAGAGCTGTTCTCTTCTTGACCCTTTCTAGCTTTGCCGTGCAGACTGGGAAAGAGATGGCAGAGCCAACTTATCACTATAAGAGAGTTTGCAGGGTTTAAAACATCTCAATATCATTATATGCTGGGGTTAGTACAGTTAACCCATTTGTGGTCGGAGTCAAGACATCAGTCATCTTATTATCATTAGAGGATGGAGTCAGCAGAGTCATCTCGTCATTAGAGGGCAGTACCAAGGGCAGTCTCATTATTATTAGAAGGTGGGACCAGCTGTGTCGCTCTTATTATTATTAAAACGTGGGATCATTATTAAATGTCAGAGTCAGCAGAGTCATCTCATTATCATTAGATGGTAGTCAGCAGAGTCATCTCATTATCATTAGATGGTAGTCAGCAGAGTCATATCATTATCATTAGATGGTAGTCAGCAGAGTCATATCATTATCATTAGATGGTAGTCAGCAGAGTCATATCATTATCATTAGATGGTAGTCAGCAGAGTCATCTCATTATCAATAGAGGACAGGGTCAGCAGAGTCACCTCATTATATTTAGAAGTTGGAGTCAGCAGAGTCATCTCATTATCATTAGAAAGTAGAGCCAGAAGACTCTTCTCATTATCAATAGAGGGCAGATTAACCTCATTATCATTAGATGGCAGGGTCAGCAGAGTCATTTGTTATCATTAGAGGATGGATCAGCAGAGTCACTTTGTTATCATTAGAGGGCATGGTCAGAAAAGTCCTCTCATTATCATTAGAGGGCAGGGTCAGCAATGTAATCGATCAGTAGAGGGCACATTAACCACAATATCCTTAGAGGGCAGGGTCATTAGTTATCATTAGAGGGCAGAGTTAGCAGAGTCACCTCCTGTATCAGAAAAGGCTCTGTATGAATGTAAGGATGTTGAGGAGTGACAAAGCATCCACATTAGGACTGGTTATCCTATATCATGCCCTTATCCGGCCATGCTATTACTGCCCTGCTGGCTGCTGCCGAATTTTTGATCTGCATCCCATGCAAATCTTTTGTGGATCGCAGGCAGACCCCTTCATTTCTATGGGGCTGCCACATCTGTGCGCTGTCCGCATCCATGCGGCTGAGCCGTTTTGCAGATGAGAATAGGTATTTTTCTTCAATGGGACCCGAAAAAGGTGCTGGATGTTTTTGCGGATGGCAGAACAGATACGGTCATGTGAATGCACCCTTAGGGCTCGCTCACACGAACGTGTGAAGCCCCTGCCCGTGCCGTGGACAGCAAATTTCAGTCCGCAGCGCACGGGCACCGTCCGTGGGGCAGACGCATTGGGGTTCGCAGACCCATTCACTTGAATGGGTCCGCGATCCTTCCGTTTTGCAAAAAGACAGAGCAAGCAGGATGACAGGCCGAACTGGATGGACAAATGCCTTTTATCGGCCTTATGTTACTAAGTTCTATCTTTTTGCTGTGCGGAAGCACGGAACGGAACCCCAGAAAGCACTCTGTAGTGCTTCCGTAGTGTTCCGTTCCGCATCTCCGGATGTGCGGACCCATTGAAATGAATAGGTCCGCATCTGTGATGCGGAATGGCCACGGAACGGTGCCCGTGTATTGCGGATCCGCAAATGCGGTCCGCAATACGGCAACGAGCCCTTAGCTTGTGTTTCATGTGGACTCCTGGACTTCGGACCTCCTGTCTGTTAGTGACTTCGCCTCTGGCTGCTGATTCGGGTTCTGACGTTCCCTCCTGGGTCTGACCCTGCTTGGAATATTACTCTGTGTTTATGTCCTCCATGGTTCTGGCAGCTTTGTCTGGTTTTGACTCTGACTTTCTGACTACTCCCCTAAGTAGGTCCTGCTCACTTAGATCAGGGACCGTCACCCAGTTGGGGGTCGCCATTTAAGGCAGATCGTCCAAGTAGGTAGGCACAATGGTGTGGCTCAAGGTCAGGTCTGCGTTGTCAGTGCACGTGACACCCCATTCCTCAAGATCGATTTCGATGGGCTGTGCTTTAATCAACTTAATTATCTGCCTTTAATACCACAAAATATTATCTGATCAAAAAAGACAGCTAAAAACAATGGCATGTTCATGAATAAAATTCTAGAGTAGCAGTGCAGACTGACACTTTCACAGTAGAAAACACAGGGCAGTAAGAGGGTTCATAGAAAGCAAAGTATAGTAATTGTGGTATTAGCGGTGGTCACCCAGGACGGAGGAGACAGAGAAAACCTCCAGATGGTGGCTAACAGTACCCAACATGAAAGACTCCGGTGTCTATGGACTTGAGATATAACTACATCTAATGATACGTCTGACATTTAGCGGCAGACTCAGCTCCATCCCCCTCCTCCCAGCTGCAGGAAGATGATTTGTTCTCAGGTTTGATGCTATAAAAATCTCGCTGTCCTTATAATTAACAATCCATTTACTAATGAATATGATGAGCATTAAAGTTGATGGATTTGAAGGAAAACAGTCATCATGACCGCGGATCTCCATTACGGTAATGTTTTATGTGCTGCTTACAGATTTCCAGAGCGGATGGGACTGCCTGATACCACTGCGGAGAGCCCCCATCCTCCTGCCGCCCACCGCTGCCGTTACTCATTTGCATAAATGTATAACACTCTGTTGTACAATACTGTAGATACTCTGGCGGGGGTGGAGGACGGTACGCAGAGTGTAATACTGCCACGTGCTGTCCCTCACTACATCCAAACAGTTTATACTGGAATATTGGAAAAAATACCTGCAGTCTAACAGAAAAATACAATATAAGAATATTACAAGGAGTTCTGACAAATTACAAATAACATTCTGCAAAATTGTTATCGTAAGTAAAAACAAGAAAAACTAAAATGTGAGAAAAGAAAGGCACAAGAGAGCAGATGTACAGAAGTAATACTACTATACTGCTGACAGTTCCAAAACGGTTATATTCTTGTACATAGGAGCAGTATTATAGTAGTTATATTCTTGTACATAGGAGCAGTAATATAGTAGTTATATTCTTGTACATAGGAGCAGTATTATAGTAGTTATATTCTTGTACATAGGAGCAGTATTATAGTAGTTATATTCTTGTACATAGGAGGCAGTATTATAGTAGTTATATTCTTGTACATAGGAGCAGTAATATAGTAGTTATATTCTTGTACATAGGAGCAGTATTATAGTAGTTATATTCTTGTACATAGGAGCAGTATTATAGTAGTTATATTCTTGTACATAGGAGCAGTATTATAGTAGTTATATTCTTGTACATAGGAGCAGTATTATAGTGGTTATATTCTTGTACATAGGAGCAGTATTATAGTAGTTATATTCTTGTACATAGGAGCAGTATTATAGTAGTTATATTCTTGTACATAGGAGCAGTAATATAGTAGTTATATTCTTGTACATAGGAGCAGTATTATAGTAGTTATATTCTTGTACATAGGAGCAGTATTATAGTAGTTATATTCTTGTACATAGGAGGCAGTATTATAGTAGATATATTCTTGTACATAGGAGCAGTAGTATAGTAGTTATATTCCTGTACATAGGAGCAGTATTATAGTAGTTATATTCTTGTACATAGGAGGCAGTATTATAGTAGTTATATTCTTGTACATAGGAGCAGTAATATAGTAGTTATATCCTTGTACATAGGAGCAGTATTATAGTAGTTATATTCTTGTACATAGGGGCAGTATTATAGTAGTTATATTCTTGTACATAGGAGCAGTATTATAGTAGTTATATTCTTGTACATAGGAGCAGTATTATAGTGGTTATATTCTTGTACATAGGAGCAGTATTATAGTAGTTATATTCTTGTACATAGGAGCAGTATTATAGTAGTTATATTCTTGTACATAGGAGCAGTAATATAGTAGTTATATTCTTGTACATAGGAGCAGTATTATAGTAGTTATATTCTTGTACATAGGAGCAGTATTATAGTAGTTATATTCTTGTACATAGGAGGCAGTATTATAGTAGTTATATTCTTGTACATAGGAGCAGTAATATAGTAGTTATATTCTTGTACATAGGAGCAGTATTATAGTAGTTATATTCTTGTACATAGGAGCAGTATTATAGTAGTTATATTCTTGTACATAGGAGCAGTATTATAGTAGTTATATTCTTGTACATAGGAGCAGTATTATAGTGGTTATATTCTTGTACATAGGAGCAGTATTATAGTAGTTATATTCTTGTACATAGGAGCAGTATTATAGTAGTTATATTCTTGTACATAGGAGCAGTAATATAGTAGTTATATTCTTGTACATAGGAGCAGTATTATAGTAGTTATATTCTTGTACATAGGAGCAGTATTATAGTAGTTATATTCTTGTACATAGGAGGCAGTATTATAGTAGATATATTCTTGTACATAGGAGCAGTAGTATAGTAGTTATATTCCTGTACATAGGAGCAGTATTATAGTAGTTATATTCTTGTACATAGGAGGCAGTATTATAGTAGTTATATTCTTGTACATAGGAGCAGTAATATAGTAGTTATATCCTTGTACATAGGAGCAGTATTATAGTAGTTATATTCTTGTACATAGGGGCAGTATTATAGTAGTTATATTCTTGTACATAGGAGGCAGTATTATAGTAGTTATATTCTTGTACATAGGAGCAATATTATAGTAGTTATACTCTTGTACATAGGAGGCAGTATTATAGTAGTTATATTCTTGTACATTGGAGCAGTATTATAGTAGTTATATTCTTGTATATGGGGGCAGTATTATAGTAGTTATATCCCTGTACATAGGAGGCAGTATTATAGTAGATATATTCTTGTACATAGGAGCAGTATTATAGTAGTTATATCCCTGTACATAGGAGCAGTATTATAGTAGTTATATTCTTGTACATAGGAGGCAGTATTATAGTAGTTATATTCTTGTACATAGGAGCAATATTATAGTAGTTATATTCCTGTACATAGGAGCAGTATTATAGTAGTTATATTCTTGTACATAGGAGCAGTATTATAGTAGTTATATTCTTGTACATAGGAGGCAGTATTATAGTAGTTATATTCTTGTACATAGGAGCAGTATTATAGTAGTTATATTCTTGTACATAGGAGGCAGTATTATAGTAGTTATATTCTTGTACATTGGAGCAGTATTATAGTAGTTATATTCTTGTATATGGGGGCAGTATTTTAGTAGTTGTGGTTTTGTACATGGGGAGCAATATTATGGTGGCTATATTTACACATATAGGGGGCAGTATTACAGTCACAATACATTTTCCCCTTTATAGATTAGCTATGAGTGAAATGAGTATTAATGACAAATGGAAAGACCTTTATGAATCCTGTGTCTGTGAATGGCTTTGTTTAGTGTATGAATTATTGAGAGCGATGTATCTATTCAGTGACAAGGACATGGTGATAATGATATCTTAGGCGGCTGTGATGCATTAATTATATAGAGTTCTCATTGTGCAGTGAAACCTAAAATAAAATATTAAGATTTTGGGATATGAGGTCACCTGGATCGCTCTTCAGTAAGGTAATATATTTCTCATACTGGTTAGCAGGATACAGAGGGAGTCATTTATGACCATTGCAGTTTATTTCTGATTTTCTGAGATTTTAACAATGTTGCACATTTTACGCCATATTCACATTACTGTACATCCTAGCTCCCTGCTATTCTAAAACAATTGTGCCACACCAACACATTGCCTCTTTTACACTTGCGTTGTCCGGATCCGTCGTGTACTCCACTTGCCGGAGGTACACGCCAGATCCGGAAAAACGCAAGTGAACTGAAAGCATTTGAAGACGGATCCGTCTTCAAAATGCGTTCAGTGTTACTATGGCATCCAGGACGCTATTAAAGTCCAGGTTGCCATAGTAGGAGCGGGGAGCGGGGGAGCGGTATACTTACAGTCCGCGCGGCTTCCGGGGCGCTACAGAATGACGTCAGAGCGCCCCATGCGCATGGATGACGTGCCATGCGATCACGTGATCCATGCGCTTGGGGCGCCCTGACGTCACTCTGGAGCGCCCCGGGAGCCGCACGGACGGTAAGTATACTGCTCCCCCGCTCCCCACTACACTTTACCATGGCTGCCAGGACTTTAGCGTCCCGGCAGCCATGGTAACCACTCTAAAAAAGCTAAACGTCGGATCCGGCAATGCGCCGAAATGACGTTTAGCTTAAGGCCGGATCCGGATCAATGCCTTTCAATGGGCATTAATTCCGGATCCGGCCTTGCGGCAAGTCTTCAGGATTTTTGGCCGGAGCAAAAAGCGCAGCATGCTGCGGTATTTTCTCTGGCCAAAAAACGTTCCGGTCCGGAACTGAAGACGTCCTGATGCATCCTGAACGGATTTCTCTCCATTCAGAATGCATTAGGATAAAACTGATCAGGATTCTTCCGGCATAGAGCCCCGACGACGGAACAACTCTATGCCGGAAGACAAGAACGCAGGTGTGAAAGAGCCCTTAAGGAGTTGTCAGGCAGGAAGTGGCTTAAAATGATAAAAGAACCGATGATCCTCTGATCGGGTCCCTGCTACTTTCTACTTCCTGCTTCTGTTTTGGCACAGGTAATGCCCCCTTTGGCTAATTATTGGTTGAGGGGGGTGGGAGGGTCAGCACAACAGCCAGTGATTGGCTGAGAGGGCATTTCCTGTGCATTGGGATGAAAACAGGAAGTGAAGAGCGTCAGGGACTTGGGCAGCATCAGAGTGGCAGCATCGGGGATCAGTAAAGTAAGACTAGCTTTTTTATCTTTTTAAACTCCTATGGAAAACCCTTTTAAGTTGTCCTCCCCACATGAATGTTTTTTTTTTTCACAAGCATGTTTCTGTCTTTGCATTTCACATGCATTTTAATGCATTTTTTGTTGTGTTTTTCTCTTCAGATATGTTTCAATTGTGTCATCATTTTCTCCTATAAAGAAGGGGATGGAAAAATCGGCTAAAAAATATGCCTCAGCGTCAACATGCTGCCGTTTAAAAAAATGCCATAGACACACAAAAAACTATATATAAAAAAAAAGCCTCTACACAAAAAAAAGTGTGATTATCCCAAAGTTCGAAATACCCACAGATTTTTTGCTAAGATTTGGGGCAACGGCACCAAAAAAACGTAGGTGCAAAAAATTAGAAAAAAAATGCACAATTAAAAACCTATGGGTAAATCCAACCTTAGAAGCACAAAAATCTTGTTCCTTTAACCCTTGCATGCTCCAACCTTGGAGTTATACTCTATCATGCTACCGGCCCAGGAACTTTCTGGGTATATCATATAAAGGCATTAAAATGGTCCTGTTTGCCCATTGAGGATCAAGACTGGTGACCTCAGGTTTCCGTCCACTCTTGTACTTTATCACACACCATTACATCTCGGGGCAATGTTATTAAGTAGAAAAACCAAGAGATTTCATTTTCTAAAAATACAGCCTGGTTCTGGCGGAGACGCAGATGGATGATACGTCGCCCCCACTCCTGTGCTTGATAGTGTATTTCCTCCATCAAGTTTAATAACAGGCAAAAATAGATCAGATGGAGGAGCAACGGGGACCTCTCTTTCTGCCTTCTTCATTGCTGAGGCACTTAAATAATTGTATGCCCGACTCCCAGCTGTGCCATAGATTCACATCCATGAAAGAAATCAGCCCTTGATTGCTTTAGGGGGGTTTCATTGCAATATATGAATTGCGCTTTGTAACTCCATTATTGAAAATGCACCTGTATGTCTCCCCTCGTGACGAGTGAGCAGATGTTCTCCACTTCTAGCGTAAGTCCCAAGACGGATTCAGAATATAAAGACCAAGAGTCATTCTGATCATAACATGAGGCAGGAGGATTGGTGGAATGGTGGACCCCCACCCTGGGATTAAGGGGCACCTGTCACTTTTATGATTTTTTTTTTCATATCTCCAATGCTGGTCATACCCATTAGAGTAAAGATGGCCGACCCTAACGCTAATTTATGGGGCAATCTGGAGAAATCCCAACAGCAGATGATGGGGACATGTTGGGCAAGATCTGACAATGTGTAGGAGGTTTGAAAAGAACTGCATCCCTTCTTACAAGAAAACATGTATCCCTTAGGCCTAGTTCACACGAACGTATGGCTTTTATAGTTTTTTGTGGTCCGTTTTTCACGGATCCGTTGTTCCGTTCCGTTTTTCCGTATGGCATATACAGTATACAGTAACTACAAAGAAAAAATTGGGCTGGGCATAACATTTTCAATAGATGGTTCAGCAAAAACGGAACAGATACGGAAGACATACGGATGCATTTCCGTATGTGTTCCATTTTTTTTGCAGACCCATTGACTTTAATGGAGCCACGGAACGTGATTTGTGGCCAAATATAGGACATGTTCTATCTTTCAACGGAACAGAAAAATGGAAATACGGAAACGGAATGCATACGGAACACATGAAATGAATGGTGTAACCTCGCAAAAAAAATGGTGTAACCTCTTGCCATGGGTAAGCCCTGATCTTATTGCACACTATTATATCTCCCATCTTTGATATGCATTGTGTACTGTGCCTTAAAGGTTTATTCCTATCTGGGACATTTAAGACATATTGATAGGTCATGCCATAAAAGGCTAATAGGTGCAAGTCCCATTTCTGGGACCCACTCCTAAATGAAGAACAGCGCCTTGAAGTAAATTGAGAACAAATCTCTATTGACCACTACGGGACTTCCAAAAATAGCTGAGCTCAGCAATTTTCTGAAGTCTGAAATCAGTGAATGGAGAGGACACTGCGCATGTTGGGCTTGCTGTCTGTTTGCTCTATGGCTCTGTCCTTGAGGAAGGAACGGGTCCCAGAGAGGGGACCTGCACTTATTAGACATTTATGGCATATCCTATCAACATGTCGTACATTTTCCAGATGGGATAACCCCTTTAAAGTTCACATGAAACACCAGTGAGATAATGTGCTAACAAGGTCTTGGTACCGCTGAGGAAACACCAGCATGGGTACTTTACTAAACAAAACTAAACGCAAACCGGATGGAATAGCATGCCGCTGCAAGATGCTGTGGTAGCCATGCTGGTTCAGTAGGCCTTCAATTTTGAATAAATCTCCAACAGTGTCACCAGCAAAGCACCCCCACCCCATCACACCTCCTCCTCCATGCTTCACGGTGGGAACCAGGCATGTAGAGTCCATCCATTCACCTTTTCTGCGTCGCACAAAGACACGGTGGTTGGAACCAAAGATCTCAAATTTGGGCTCATCAGACCAAAGCACAGATTTCCACTGGTCTAATGTCCATTCCTTGTGTTCTTTAGCCCAAACAAGTCTCTTCTGCTTGTTGCCTGTCCTTAGCAGTGGTTTCCTAGCAGATATTCTACCATGAAGGCCTGATTCACACAGTCTCCTCTTAACAGTTGTTCTAGAGATGTGTCTGCTGCTAGAACTCTGTGTGGCATTGACCTGGTCTCTAATCTGAGCTGCTGTTAACCTGCGATTTCTGAGGCTGGTGACTCGGATGAACTTATCCTCCACAGCAGAGGTGACTCTTGGTCTTCCTTTCCTGGGGCGGTCCGCATGTGAGACAGTTTCTTTGTAGCGCTTGATGGTTTTTGTGACTGCACTTGGGGACACTTTCAAAGTTTTCCCAATTTTTCGGACTGACTGACCTTCATTTCTTAAAGTAATGATGGCCACTAGTTTTTTTTACTTAGCTGCTTTTTTCTTGCCATAATACAAATTCTAACAGTCTATTCAGTAGGACTATCAGCTGTGCATCCACCTGACTTCTCCACAACGCAACTGATGGTCCCAACCCCATTTATAAGGCAAGAAATCCCACTTATTAAACCTGACAGGGCACACCTGTGAAGTGAAGACCATTTCAGGTGACTTCCTCTTGAAGCTCATCAAGAGAATGCCAAGAGTGTGCAAAGCAGTAATCAAAGCAAAAGGTGGCTACTTTGAAGAACCTAGAATATGACATATTTTCAGTTGTTTCACACTTGTTTGTTATGTATATAATTCCACATGTGTTAATTCATAGTTTTGATGCCTTCAGTGTGAATCTACAATTTTCATAGTCATGAAAATAAAGAAAACTCTTTCAATGAGAAGGTGTGTCCAAACTTTTGGTCTGTACTGTATGTATGCAGTAATCTCCTGAGCTCCCTCTAGTGGTGGCTGTATATATATATGTATGCAGTAATCTGAGATTCCTCTAGTGGTAGTTGTATAAATCTGTATGTAGTAATCTCATGAGCTCCCTCTAGTGGTGGCTGTATATATCTGTATGCACTAATCTCCTGAGCTCCCTCTAGTGGTAGTTGTATAAATCTGTATGTAGTAATCTCCTGAGCTCCCTCTAGTGGTGGCTGTATATATCTGTATGCACTAATCTCCTGAGCTCCCTCTAGTGGTAGTTGTATAAATCTGTATGTAGTAATCTCATGAGCTCCCTCTAGTGGTGGCTGTATATATCTGTATGTAGTAATCTCCTGAGCTCCCTCTAGTGGTAGTTGTATATATCTGTATGTAGTAATCTCATGAGCTCCCTCTAGTGGTGGCTCTATATATCTGTATGCAATAATCTGCTGAGCTCAACCTAGTGGTGGCTGCAGGGAGAAGCTCTTAATTTTGGAGATATTAAGAATTTGTCAGAGAATATTGGATCTAGATTTTCAGATAAAACACAAGAGTTAGGAGCAGGGAAGGAACCAACTCTATAGTAAAGTCTATAGGCTGATATGGAAGTCTGGCATCCACGTAGTGGTAACCATGCAATGTTCATCTGATGGCATGAAACAGCTGAGATGTGCGTGTTCATGAGAAGTGACGGCATCATTAAAAATGAATCATAAAACATCATGAATATTGATGAATCGGATTTGTTTTACATTCACGTTAAAGGCAAATGACAAGACTCCCCTCCCCCGCTCAATACGTAGCTTTATGCTGTTAGATTATAGGGTCCTCGATGAGTGTGAAATCTGCAGATGAAATAAGTGGATAAAGTAGAAATAAAGACATAAATGTTAATTAATGGCTGCTAACGACAACACAGACACATAGATCCTAATGTAGAGATAATCAGCGTCGTGTGGAGTCATCACCACAAGCCGTGTCAATGTATCATAGGCCTGGAGCAGATGTGCCAAAGTGAGGGGCCAGCATCTGAATAGGAGGAACCCCAAGTTCCATGATCAAATGTTAATTTAGGACTGAAACTTGGGGTACAGGATAATGACACTGACACTTGGGGTACAGGATAATGACACTGACACTCGGGGTACAGGATAATGACACTGACACTCGGGGTACAGGATAATGACGCTGACACTCGGGGTACAGGACAATGACGCTGACACTCGGGGTACAGGACAATGACACTGACACTCGGGGTACAGGACAATGACACTGACACTCGGGGTACAGGATAATGACACTGATACTTGGGGTACAGGATAATGACGCTGACACTCGGGGTACAGGACAATGACACTGACACTCGGGGTACAGGATAATGACACTGATACTTGGGGTACAGGATAATGACGCTGACACTCGGGGTACAGGACAATGACGCTGACACTCGGGGTACAGGACAATGACACTGACACTCGGGGTACAGGATAATGACACTGATACTTGGGGTACAGGATAATGACGCTGACACTTGGGGTACAGGATAATGACACCGACACTCGGGGTACAGGATAATGACACTGACACTCGGGGTACAGGACAATGACGCTGACACTTGGGGTACAGGATAATGACACTGACACTCGGGGTACAGGATAATGACGCTGACACTTGGGGTACAGGATAATGACACTGACACTCGGGGTACAGGACAATGACACTGACACTTGGGGTGCAGGACAATGACGCTGACACTCGGGGTACAGGATAATGACACTGACACTCGGGGTACAGGATAATGACGCTGACACTCGGGGTACAGGACAATGACGCTGACACTGGGGGTACAGGATAATGACGCTGACACTTGGGGTACAGGATAATGACACCGACACTCGGGGTACAGGACAATGACGCTGACACTTGGGGTACAGGATAATGACACTGACACTCGGGGTACAGGATAATGACACTGACACTCGGGGTACAGGACAATGACGCTGACACTTGGGGTACAGGATAATGACACTGACACTTGGGGTACAGGATAATGACACTGACACTCGGGGTACAGGATAATGATGCTGACACTTGGGGTGCAGGACAATGACGCTGACACTCGGGGTACAGGATAATGACACTGACACTGGGGGTACAGGATAATGACGCTGACACTTGGGGTACAGGACAATGATGCTGACACTTGGGGTACAGGATAATGATGCTGACACTTGGGGTACAGGACAATGACGCTGACACTTGGGGTACAGGACAATGACACTTGGGGTGCAGGATAATGACGCTGACACTTGGGGTACAGGACAATGACGCTGACACTTGGGGTACAGGATAATGACGCTGACACTTGGGGTACAGGATAATGACACTGACACTCGGGGTACAGGATAATGACGCTGACACTTGGGGTGCAGGACAATGACACTGACACTCGGGGTACAGGATAATGACGCTGACACTGGGGGTACAGGACAATGACACTGACACTCGGGGTACAGGATAATGACGCTGACACTGGGGGTACAGGATAATGACGCTGACACTTGGGGTACAGGACAATGACGCTGACACTTGGGGTACAGGACAATGACGCTGACACTTGGGGTGCAGGATAATGACACTGACACTTGGGGTACAGGACAATGACGCTGACACTTGGGGTACAGGACAATGACGCTGACACTTGGGGTGCAGGATAATGACACTGACACTTGGGGTACAGGATAATGACACTGACACTCGGGGTACAGGATAATGACACTTGGGGTACAGGATAGTGACACTGACACTCGGGGTACAGTATAATAACACTGACACTTGGGGTACAGGATAATGACACTTGGGGTACAGGATAGTGACGCTGACACTCGGGGTACAGGATAGTGACACTGACACTCGGGGTACAGTATAATAACACTGACACTTGGGGTACAGGATAATGACACTGACACTTAGGGTACAGGATAGTGACACTGACACTCGGGGTACAGGATAGTGACGCTGACACTCGGGGTACAGGATAGTGACGCTGACACTCGGGGTACAGGATAATGACGCTGACACTTGGGGTACAGGATAATGACACTGACACTTGGGGTACAGGATAATGACACTTGGGGTACAGGATAATGACACTGACACTCGGGGTACAGGATAATGACGCTGACACTCGGGGTACAGGATAATGACGCTGACACTTGGGGTACAGGATAATGACACTGACACTTGGGGTACAGGATAATGACACTGACACTCGGGGTACAGGATAATGACACTGACACTCGGGGTACAGGATAATGACGCTGACACTCGGGGTACATTGTAATGACATAATGACGCTGACACTCGGGGTACAGGATAATGACACTGACACTTGGGGTACAGGATAATGACACTGACACTTGGGGTACAGGATAATGACACTGACACTCGGGGTACAGGATAATGACACTGACACTCGGGGTACAGGATAATGACACTGACACTTGGGGTACAGGATAATGACACTGACACTTGGGGTACAGGATAATGACACTGATATTTTGGGTACAGAAGAAGGACTGATTTTGAGGTTCACTTGTGTTGCTTTCTGTTTTTCTTGTGTATTTTACGCTTTCTGCTCAGAATAATTTGGTTTTTGTTTTGCTCAGATTTGATCTTCTTCTCGGATCTTCTCCTTTGTGAATCTTATTTATTTTCTTTTTCGTCCGAGGATCAGAAGGGAAAGGAATAATGAGATTTTGTAAATTCTTCTATAATCTTTTCTGCTACATAAAACCTACCTTTAGTAATAACATATATTAGTAGGGCACTGGCGGTGCGGGTCGGGGGCGCTTTCCTGCCAAACGTCTAACTTCATTCTTATTTTATCATTCAAACTCCAAAGTTTTGTAACTTTACAAACTCTGTTGCTGCCTCACGTCTCCTCAGGTCACTGCTTATTCTGCTTGTATCCTAAGGCCTCTTGCACACGAACGTGTGCGCCCCGTAGCCGCGCTGCGGCTCGCAAATTGTGGACCGTAATGCACGAACACCAACATTCACTTTAATGGGTCCGCGATCCACCCATTCCGCAAAAAGATAGGACATGTTCTATCTTTTTGCGGAACGGAAGTATGGGACGAAACCCCACGGAAGCACTCCATAGTGCCTCCGTAAGGTTCCTATCCGTGCTTACGTTCTGCATCTCCGGATTTGCGGACCCATTCAAGTGAATTACAGGTTTCAGGTTATAGCTGCTAGAGAGGGGTCGTTGATCCAGGGAGTTATTCTGATTGCCTGATTGGAGTCGGGAAGGAATTTTGTATTTCCCTAAAGTGGGGAAAATTGGCTTCTACCTCACAGTTGTTTTTTTTTGCCTTCCTCTGGATCAACTTGCAGGATGACAGGCCGAACTGGATGGATGGAGGGCTTTTTCAGCCTTATAAATAGTGTTGAGCGAACCCAAACTGTAAAGTTCGGGTCCGTACTGAACTTTGCGAGTTCGGGTACCCGGACCCGAACCAAAACTTTGCTGGAAAAGTTTGGGTTCGAGTTCAGTGTTTGGGCATTTAATAAAGCTTTTGAAAGTCTGCAGAGAAGCCAATCAACAAGCTTTTAAGGCCTCTTTCACACTTGCGTTGTCCGGATCCGGCGTGTACTCCACTTGCCGGAATTACACGCCGGATCCGGAAAAACGCAAGTGTACTGAAAGCATTTGAAGATGGATCCGTCTTCAAAATGCGTTCAGTGTTACTATGGCAGCCAGGACGCTATTAAAGTCCTGGTTGCCATAGTAGGAGCGGGGAGCGGGGGAGCGGTATACTTACAGTCCGTGCGGCTCCCAGGGCGCTCCAGAGTGACGTCAGAGCGCCCCATGCGCATGGATGACGTGCCATGCGATCACGTGATCCATGCGCCTGGGGCGCCCTGACGTCACTCTGGAGCGCCCCGGGAGCCGCATGGACGGTAAGTATGCTGCTCCCCACTACACTTTACCATGGCTGCCAGGACTTTAGCGTCCCGGCAGCCATGGTAACCACTCTAAAAAAGCTAAACGTCGGATCCGGCAATGCGCCGAAACGACGTTTAGCTTAAGGCCGGATCCGGATCAATGCCTTTCAATGGGCATTAATTCCGGATCCGGCCTTGCGGCAAGTCTTCAGTTTTTTTGGCCGGAGCAAAAAGCGCAGCATGCTGCGGTATTTTCTCCGGCCAAAAAACGTTCCGTTCCGGGACTGAAGACATCCTGATGCATCCTGAACGGATTTCACTCCATTCAGAATGCATTAGGATAAAACTGATCAGGATTATTCCGGCATAGAGCCCCGACGACGGAACTCTATGCCGGAAGACAAGAACGCAAGTGTAAAAGAGCCCTAAGCTGTGGGCACTTAGAAGCCATTACAGCCATGCCTAGTAATGGCATGGCTGTGATTGGCCGATGCATCATGTGACCCAGCCTCTATACATGCCGGATCACGTGTAGCACCGCCCATCAGCTCTGAATAGTGCAGGGATAGGAAGCAGAAGTGAGGGAAAGTGTTAGGAATCGGGCTATTTGCTTTTGTGGGTGAGCTATAATGGTTTTTTTGTGGGTGTAATGCACCATCTTTGTACCCCTGACACAAAAATATAAACGTTAATCCGTCTGTTAGTTCGGTGGGTGACATATACCCATTTATTGTGTGAGGTACACCTGCACTGCATACCTGACAGGGAAATAAATATAGTTAATCTGTCTGTTAGTTCGGTGGGTGACCTCAAAGAATGAGGAGAGCATCAAACAAGTGACGTGGCCCAGGTCGTGGTGCTGCTGGTGGAGCTCCTGTTGCAGGGAGAGGACGTGGTCGATCTGTGCCAGCTACACGCACAAGTGAAACACCTTCCTCTGGTGCGAATAGGCGACAGAAGGTTCAGAGTCATTTTGTAGGCCCAAATACCGGTGTACGAATGGTGAAGCCAGAACAAGTACAGGCGATAGTAGATTGGGTTGCTGACAGTGCCTCCAGTTCCTTCACAATGTCTCCCACCCAGTCTCCTGCTGAAAGACCACAGTTGGCACCTGCAGCCCATGGCCATCAGTATTTCACCTCACTCCCTTGCAAATTAGCCAAGCAGTCTGAGCCCCAAGTCATGCAGCAGTCTCTTCTGCTTTTTGTTGACTCTGCTGGTGGGGTTTCCCAGGGCCATCCACCTAGCCCTGCCCCAGAAGTGGAAGAGATTGAGTGCACCGATGCCCAACCACTTATGGTTCAGGAAGAGTACATGGGAGGACCACCGCAGCACATCTCGGATGATGACAAAACACAGGTGCCAACTGCTGGGGCTTACTGCCGTGTGCAGACCGACATGGAAGGCAGGGGTGAAGACTGGATGGAAGATGATGTGGAGGACGATGAGATCCTCGACCCCACATGGAATCAAGGTCATGCGAGTGACCTATGTAGTTTTGAGGAAGAGGCGGTGTTCGCACAGAGCCACCAGCACAGCAGAAGAGGGAGCAGGTTGCAAAAGCGGAGCGGCCGTCCTCTAGACACTACGCCTGCTACTGCCCACCGCAGCGAGGGACCAAGCACACCAAAGCCAGCTCCAAGGATTTCCCTGGCATGGCAGTTCTTCAATGTGCTGACGACAAGACGCGAGTGGTTTGCACGCTGTGCAATCAGAGCCTGAAGCGAGGCATAAACGTTCTCAACCTGAGCACAACCTGCATGACCAGGCATCTAAGTGCAAAGCACGAGCTGCAGTGAAGTAGACACCTCAAAAACCAAGAAAAGTTTCTGGCTCCTCCTGCTTCCTCTTCTGCTGCAGTCTCGGCCTCTTCCTCCCCCTCTGGAGTGACAGTGCCACCTGCCACCCCACAAACAGAGGATCTGTCAGCAACATGAACACCTGGGTCACCAAGCATCTCCACAATGTCCCACGGAAGCGTTCAGCTCTCTATAGCCCAAACACTGGAGTGGAAGAGGAAGTACCCCCCTACCCACCCTCGATCCCTGGCCCTGAATGCCAGCATTTCAAAACCTGATTTTTTAAATGCTATCATTCTGTCTGGTGGAGACGGAGAGTTTTAAAAACCTTATGGCGGTGACTGTCCCACAGTACGTGGTTCCCAGCCGCCACTGCTTTTCCAGGCGAGCCATCCCTGCCCTGCACAACCAAGTGGCGGACAAAATCAGGTGTGCACTGCGCAACACCATCTGTGGCAAGGTCCACATAACAACCAATACGTGGACCAGTAAGCACGGTCAGGGACGTTATATCTCCATAACAGCACACTGGGTAAATGTAGTGGCGGCTGGGCCTGAGGCGGATAAAAGTTTGGCACATGTCCTTCCGCCACCGAGGATTGCAGGACATTTCTCTTTGCCTCCTGTTGCCTCCTCCTCTACCAGCTCCTCATCCGGTCAGCGTAACACCTTCACCACCAACTTCAGCACAGCCCGGGGCAAACAACAGCAGGCAATTTTAAAACTCATCTGTTTGGGGGGAAAAAAACACACCACGCAGGAGCTGTGGACGGGCATGGAACAGACCGACGAGTGGTTGCTGCCGGTGAGCCTCAAGCCCAGCCGGGTGGTGTGCGATAATGGGCAAAATCTCGTAGCAGCTCTGGGAATAGCCGGTTTGACGCACATCCCTTGCCTGGCGCATGTGAATTTGGTGGTGCAGAAGTTCCTGAAAAATCACCCCGACATGTCAGAGCTGCTGCATAAAGTGCGGGCCGTCTGTTCGCGCTTCCGGCGTTCACATCCTGCCGCTGCTCGCCTGTCTGCGCTACAGCGTAACTTCGGCCTTCCCGCTCACCGCCTCATATGCGACGTGCCCACCAGGTGGAACTCCACCTTGCACATGCTGGACAGACTGTGCGAGCAGCAGCAGGCCATAGTGGAGTTTCAGCTGCAGCACGCACGGGTCAGTCGCACTACAGAACAGCACCACTTCACCACCAATGACTGGGCCTCCATGCGAGACCTGTGTGCCCTGTTGCGCTGTTTCGAGTACTCCACCAACATGGCCAGTGGCGATGACGCCGTTATCAGCATTACAATACCACTTCTATGTCTCCTTGAGAAAACACTTAGGGCGATGATGGAAGAGGAGGTGGCCCAGGAGGAGGAGGAGGAGGAGGAGGAAGAGGGGTCATTTCATAGGGTTTCTGGCCAGTCATTCCCAAGTGGCTCGGAGGGTGGGCTCCTGCACCAACAGAGGCCAGGTACACAACTGTCCAGCCAGGTCACAGTTCTGGAGGACGATGAGGAGGAGATTGAGGAGGAGGAACCATGTTCACAGCAGGGTGGCACCCAGACCAGCTCATGGCCATCACTGGTGCGTGGCTGGGGGGATACAGAGGACACAGACCTCCCACAGAGGACAGCTTTTCATTGCCTCTGGGCAGCCTGGCACACATGAGCGATTACATGCTGCAGTGTCTCCGCAACGACCGCCGAGTTGCCCACATTCTAACGTGTGCTGATTACTGGGTGGCCACTCTGCTGGATACCCGTTACAAGGATACTGGAGCGTGATCGTAAGATGCGCAAGTACAAGCGCACGCTGGTAGACGCGCTGCTGGTGGCATTCCCACCTGACAGCAGGGGGCTCAGTGGAAGCACAAGGGGAAGGCAGAGGAGGAGGAAAAAGTCGCCAACGCAGCTGGGGCACCGCCAGCACCTCAGAAGGCAGGGTTACCATGGCCGACATGGGGAAAAGCTTTGTCAGCACGCCACAACAACCAGCACCACCAGCTGATATGGAAAGCCTTAGCAGGAGGCAGCATTTCACCAACATGGTGGAGCAGTATGTGTGCACACGCCTACACGTACTGAATGACGGGTCTGCCCCCTTCAACTTCTGGGTCTCCAAATTGGGCACATGGCCTGAGCTTGCCCTTTACGCCTTGGAGGTGCTGGCCTGCCCTGTGGCCAGTGTATTGTCTGAACGTGTTAAATAATGGGAGAAAAGAAGAAATGGATCGCACATCCACTGCTAATGCTATGATCTCATCCCTGCGTTCCTGCAGGAGACAGCACTGAATAGCGCATGTGTACCAACTCTATGCTACACGCTAAATGAGGCATTAGTGTACATTTTGATCAAAAGGCATAAGCCCACTCACCACGCCAAGGTCGCCTCAATGAGTGGGTCCTAACCTAAAATTGGCGCGGCGCTGCACTGCGACCACCAGCGCTGTGGCGCCATCCCGGCCGACGGCAGGACCCAGTGGCCAAACAGCACCCCTGCTGCCTGACCATGCCATACCTAGCTCTGGGCCCCACCAACCAGCAAAACAGCACAGTGGCCCCCGTGCAGCACCGCACCATGTGAACAGTTGTCAAAGCTCACCTGCTCTGGAGCGCTCAGGAACTCCAACTGAGAGCATGATAGCCTAGTATTCAGTAGTAGGGGTTAAATTAGCCTATCATGCTCTCAGTTGGAGTTCCTGAGCGCTCCAGAGCAGGTGAGCTTTGACAACTGTTCACATGGTGCGGTGCTGCACGGGGGCCACTGTGCTGTTTTGCTGGTTGGTGGGGCCCAGAGCTAGGTATGGCATGGTCAGGCAGCAGGGGTGCTGTTTGGCCACTGGGTCCTGCCGTCGGCCGGGATGGCGCCACAGCGCTGGTGGTCGCAGTGCAGCGCCGCGCCAATTTTAGGTTAGGACCCACTCATTGAGGCGACCTTGGCGTGGTGAGTGGGCTTATGCCTTTTGATCAAAATGTACACTAATGCCTCATTTAGCGTGTAGCATGGAGGTGGTACACATGCGATATTCAGTGCTGTCTCCTGCAGGAACGCAGGGATGAGATCATAGCATTAGCAGTGGATGTGCGATTCATTTCTTATTTTCTCCAATTTTTTCTCTCCAATTGTTCATTATCTGAACGTGTATTCAGCACGGCAGGGGGCGTCATCACAGCCAACATGGACAAGCTCACGTACATTAAAATGAACCAGGCATGGATCCCACAGGACTTGTCCGTACCTTGTGCTGAGTATACATGTATACTGGCACTAAGCAGCCATTGTTATACTGCAGCGCACTTTCTCTTTGCATTCTCTTTTCGATTTCCCAATGTTTTGGGGTCTTCCCAAATTTATAAAAATAAATAAAGGGGGAAAAAATTTAAATACAAAAACAACAAAAACAGTCTTGGCTACCTCCTCTTGTACATAGAAGGCAGTATTATAGTAGTTATATTCTTGTACATAGAAGGCAGTATTATAGTAGTTATATTTTTGTACATAGGAGCAGTGTTATAGTAGTTATATTCTTGTACATAGGAGCAGTATTATAGTAGTTTTATTCTTGTACATAGGAGGCAGTATTATAGTAGTTATATTCTTGTACATAGGAGCGGTATTATAGTAGTTATATTCTTGTACATAGGAGCAGTATTATAGTAGTTATATTCTTGTACATAAGAGCAGTATTATAGTAGTTATATTCTTGTACATAGGAGAAGTATTATAGTAGTAATATTCTTGTACATAGGAGCAGTATTATAGTAGTTATATTCTTGTACATAGGAGGCAGTATTATAGTAGTTATATTCCTGTACATAGGAGCAGTATTATAGTAGTTATATTCTTGTACATAGGAGGCAGTATTATAGTAGTTATATTCCTGTACATAGGAGCAGTATTATATTAGTTATATTCTTGTACATAGGAGCAGTATTATAGTAGTTATATTCTTGTACATAGGAGCAGTATTATAGTAGTTATATTCTTGTACATAGGAGCAGTATTATAGTAGTTATATTCTTGTACATAGGAGACAGTATTATAGTAGTTATATTCTTGTACATAGAAGGCAGTATTATAGTAGTTATATTCTTGTACATAGGAGCATTATTATAGTAGTTATATTCTTGTGCATAGGAGCGGTATTATAGTAGCTATGTTTGATACATGTTGGCTAGTACAGTATTATAGTAATTATGGATCAGTGCCAGGATTGTTTCCACCTTGATAATTAAAAGGTATCTAAACTTTGAACTAAACTTTATTTAAACCTATTCTGAATGTGGTCTAAGACTTGTAATATACTTGAGGGCTTCTCTGTGTTCAGCTTTGTTTTTTTCTGTTCCATGTGAAGGACAGAAAAATGAAAAGTTACAGATCCGTTTAAATCTCCAATTTTAGAACGGGCATCAGTTTGTGTCAGACATTCGTTATGTTTGACAGGAGAAAGCGTCCTGTCCACTGTACTTTTTCTTAAAAACAACTATGCTTGATGGAACTCGCAGAAACTGATGCTCAAAAAATATCAGGCATCAGTTGTTTTCTGTTCTTCTGTCAGATCAGAAAAGTAGAAAGCTCAACACAGATGCAAACTGAGCCGTGATTTCTTTACTTTTCCTTGTGAAATGGGCAGCTGAAGCTTAGATTCCTATTGTGCTTTAGACATGTCAGCGGTGTATGGACTACAAGGGGGGGCAGTGAGCGCTGTGCAGGCCGGAGCACACATCACTGCCCCTACCTGTGCCCACTCTGCCCACCACCTGCTTCTCCGAGCTTCAGGTTTTGAATTACTTTGTCATAAGTCACCTTCCATTGTATGGAGCGGGCGCAATAATGGGGAACGGCAATTGCACCGCCCCTCCCCCCATCATTTCCCTCAGAGCCAGCGTTAAACGCTGATCGCGGCATCTGTGACTCACATTAAGCTGTTAAGGGGTTAATCAAGGGTTAAAAAAATTATACTCACCTCATCCACTTGCTCACAGAGAGGCTGCCCTCTCCCATCTTGATTGAAGATGTCCCGCCAAAGGACCTGTGGTGAGCGTGATGACAATATCACAGATTTCTTCGGGTTTTTCTTCAATCAATATGGATGTGGACGGCATCTCAGCGAGAAAGTGGATGAGGCGAGTATCATTTTTCTCTTTTTAATTTTCAGCTTTTTGATAAAAATTGATTTGTTACCACAAAGCACAAGGATATTCAGGTTTTTGGTGAATTTGGATCGAAGTCCACTTTGGATTCTTCGATTAGCTCAACACTAGTATATATGTCCATACACATTTAGGCCAAAAAGTTCAGCTTTGGTCTCATCTGACCAGAGCACCTTCTTCCACATGTTTGCTGTGTCCCCTACATGGCTTGTGGCCAACTGCAAACAGGACTTCTTATGGTTTGCTTTAAAAAATGGCTTTCTTCTTGTCACTCTTCCGTAAGGGCCAGATTTGTGGAGTTCATACACAACTAATAGTTTTCCTGTGAAAAGTTTCTCCCTCCTGAGCTGTGGATCTCTGCAGCTCCACCAGAGTGACCATGAGCCCCTTGGCTGCTGCTCTAATCAGTGCTCTCCTTGCCTGGGCCATCAGTTTAGGTGGACTGCCATGTCTTGGTAGGTCTGCAGTTGTGTCATACTCCTTACATTTTCAGATAATGGATTGAACAGTGCTCCGTGAGATGTTCAGAGCTTGGGATATTTTTTTTATGACCTAACCCTTGCTTCACACTTCTCCACAACTTTATCCCTGACCTGTCTGGTGTGTTCCTTGTTTTTAATGATGATGCTTGATCACTAATGAGGCCTTCACAGAACAGCTGGAGTTATACTGAGAATACATTACACACAGGTGGACTCTATGTACTGATTAAGTGACTTCTGAAGGCAGTTGGTCACACTGGATGTTATTTAGGGGCATCAGAGTACAGGGGGCTGAATACAAATGCAAGTCACACTTTCCAGATTTGTATTTATTAAACATTTTGAAAACCATGTAACATTTTCTTTTAACTTCACTCATACTTGCTACTTTGTGTCTATCACATAAAATACCAATAAAATACACTTAGGTCTGTGGGTGTAACGTGAAAAAATTAGAAAATGTTCAAGGGGTATAAATACTTTTTCAAGGCACTGTATACACAGTATGCAGTCTCCACATCTGCTCCCCAGCAGGGGGAGCCATTGATCATAGTGTTAGCTGTAGGTACCTTATCTACTATGAAAGAAAGTTTAGGAACCCATTAAAACTTCCCAGGTCCCCGGCTGAGGTCACGACGTGGTTAGTGAGCAGAAATCTTATTAATTCCGGATTTTAGTGCAGCTTGTTCCGTAAGTGAAGCATTTCTGGTGCCAAATTATAAAAGCCGTCTGCGCTGACTGATCGGGAGCGAGACTGAACCGCCGCCGCAGGAAGGAGAATCACACATTATCAATTTAAAACGACTGACAAGAAATGACCTTCTGCAAATGTCACCTCCAGATTTATACAGCGCTCCTAGATAACGAGTCGCGGGCTCTAGGTCGGCGCGGTTAGTGCAGCAGATCTCTGGCGTCGTTTGCGCTATTTTTTTTAGTGCAGACACAACTATTATGTATTAATAGTAAAAAGAATGAGTGCGCCCCACACGGTGCTTAACAACCAGTCAGCAACTTATTAAAACAATAAACTATGTAAAATCACATATAACACGTTTCAGACGCGTTATACGTGATTTGAATTTTTTTTATTTTTATTATATTCTACATTATATGTACACAGAAGGGTTAAAAATGCATACTCTATTTACAGCATAGGGGATAAGTGTCTGATCGGGGGGGGGGGGGGGGCCTGACTGCTGGGGCCTGACTGCTGGGGTCCCTGCTGATTATGAGAACGGGGGTCTCGTGGTCCATTCAACTGTATGGAACTGCTGAAGATAGCTGAGAGACGTACTCAACTATGCGAGACAGTTCTGTGCATACAGGATAAGTGATAGATAGATACAATAGAGAGATAGATAGATATGAGATAGATAGATAGATATGAGATAGATAGATATAGATAGATAAATAGATAGATAGATAGATAGATATGAGATGGATAGAACTGCTGTCATCTATAATATGGAGAAAACTTGGAGAATGAATCCATATAATGATTATGTTTTGTACAATTAAAGTTCTGCAATTTTCTGAATTACTTTTTCATGCTTTTCAAGATCTCTGCTTGCTGTCATTTGTAGGTCTTGTAGCTTACACATTTCTCTTCTTCCTACTGAAATCTTGGAGGGCAGCGTCTAGTGCGCTGCCCCTTCTCTAGGAGCCGGTCTCTTCTGAGGAGAAGCTGTAATAAATGGGGTGTCCCTGTAAGACAAACCATGACCATGTATCCTATTGGGGCATATGGGTGTCAGAGAGCGGGGTCATCCTTTATTAGTCACAGTGGAGAGTTCCTACTCTGGAGCACTCAACACAACCATGTAATGGGCATCATACAATACCGCAATCCTCCTGTAGAGGACAGTGCAGGGAAACTGGGCAGCTGCGTCCTCTGTGCTTCACCGGCCGCTCCTTATTAGAGTTCATTGTCATGTTTAGGTAAAACTTGCTTACTCTCTGGCGGACTGCCCGAAAAGAGAAGGCCTTGGGTGTATTAAGAGGGTCTGGTCTAGGGTCTGTATTTCGAGGGTCTGGTCTGGTGTTTGTATAAAGGGGGTCTGGTTTAGAGTCGGTGTTTAGAGGGTCTGGTCTATGGTCTAATCTATGGTGTGTATTCAGGAGGTCTGGTCTAAGGCTTATATTTAAGTATTGTGGTCTAGGATATGTATTTAGAGGGTCTTGTCTAGGGTCTGTATTTAGAGGGGCTTGTCTAGGGTCTGTATTTAGAGGGTCATGTCTAGGGTCTGTATTTAGAGGGTCTTGTGTAGGGTCTATATTTAGAGGGTCTTGTCTGGGGTCTGTATTTAGAGGGTCTTGTCTAGGGTCTGTATTTAGGGGGTCCCATCTATGGTCTGTATTTAGAGGGTCTGGTCTGGTGTTTGTATAAAGGGGGTCTGGTTTAGAGTCGGTGTTTAGAGGGTCTGGTCTAGGGTCTAATCTATGGTGTGTATTTAGGAGGTCTGGTCTAAGGCTTATATTTAAGTATTGTTGTCTAGGATATGTATTTAGAGGGTCTTGTCTAGGGTCTGTATTTAGAGGGACTGGTCTAAGGCTTATATTTAAGTATTGTGGTCTAGGGTCTGTATTTAGAGGGTCATGTCTAGGGTCTGTATTTAGAGGGTCTTGTGTAGGGTCTATATTTAGAGGGTCTTGTCTGGGGTCTGTATTTAGAGGGTCTGGTCTAGGGTTTGTATTTAGAGGGTCTTGTCTAGGGTCTGTATTTAGAGGGTCCCATCTATGGTCTGTATTTAGAGGGTCTTGTCTAGGGTCTGTATTTAGAGGGTCTGGTCTAGAGTTTGTTTTTAGAGGGACTGGTCTAGGGTCTGTATTTAGAGGGACTGGTCTAGGGTCTGTATTTAGAGGGTCTGGTCTATGGTCTGTAGAGGGTCTGGTCTATGGTCTGTAGAAGGTCTGGTTGGTGGTCTGTATTCACTTTGATACATGAGATTCTGTCCTAATGATTGTTATTCAAAGACCATTGGTTGGAGGAGTGTCAAATATAAATAGGAGAAGCACAAGGACAAAGATTTTGCAGGGAGCACTGCGCACTCGCCACTCACTCTGTCACTTTCAGAACCTCCATGATGTCCCTTCTCAAATGTTTTCAAGTGTGGTTTATGTTTTGAATAAAGATCCTGTTAAAGGGGCTGTGTCACTTCAGCAAATGCTGTTTATCATGTAGAGCAGGGATGGCCAACCTGCGGCTCTCCAGCTGTTGCAAAACTACAACTCCCAGCACGCCTAGACTGCTTACAGCTATCAGCCTACAGCAGGGCATGGGAATTATAGTTTTACAACAGCTGGAGAGCCGCAGGTTGGCCAGCCCTGATGTAGAGGAAGTTAATAAAAGGTACTTACTAATGTATTGTGATTATCCATATTGCCTCCTTTGCTGGCTATGTGCTCTCCTGGCCACCAGAGAGGCTAGTGCTTTTTCCTATAGTGTGCAAGCACGACCACCGCTGCTGGATTTCAGGGTGGTCATAACCCCTGGAAACGAGCCGTGTATAATGTAATGGGAAAATTAATACAACCAGCAAAGGATGCAATATGGAGAATCCCAATACATTAGTAAGTGCCTTGTGTTAACTTCCTCTACATGATAAATGCCATTTGCTGAAAGGAGACCGCCGCTTTAACCGCAGAAGGAGCTTTAGTATGGGGACGAGGAGAATAAATAATAGAGTCTGTGGAGTTTTTACACAAGAACCGGGCTCTGGATGAAAATGGATCAATATCCTGTAAAGGTTAATACTGTGCTGGGAACACCCCGAGGATCTGACTTCTCCTCAATACCAGAATGCAGATGCCAGGCGATGTGAAACAAACTCAGCCGTTTACCTGTAGAACTTTTAAATGTCCCTTCTTAAAGGGTGTGTAGACTTTTGCAACCACGTATTCACTGTAACATTGTATCTAGAATAAAAATGAAGCACCTTTAAAAAGGTTCTTGATTAAAAACCTGCCTCTGTTCTGGGTATGCAGCCCCTATGCAGACCCATGATCCTCCAAACATGGTGTAATGTTAGGCTAGGTCTACACGACGACATTTGTCACGCGACATTTTGTTGCACTAATGTCGCGCGACAATTTTTATAATGGCAGTCTATGGTGTCGCACTGCAACATGCGACATGCTGCGACTGCGACGCGACAGTCGCAGAAAATCTATTCGAGATGGATTTTTCTGTGACTGTCGCGTCGCAGTCGCAGCATGTCGCATGTTGCAGTGCGACACCATAGACTGCCATTATAAAAATTGTCGCG
The DNA here is from genome assembly GCF_014858855.1 of Bufo gargarizans. Classification (NCBI taxonomy): domain Eukaryota; kingdom Metazoa; phylum Chordata; class Amphibia; order Anura; family Bufonidae; genus Bufo; species Bufo gargarizans. Next base: position 479,635,527 of record NC_058084.1, on the reverse strand, counting down.
CGACATTAGTGCAACAAAATGTTGCGCGACAAATGTCGTCGTGTAGACCTAGCCTTAGGCCTCATGCACACGACCGTTGTGTGCATCCGTGGCCGTTGTGCCGTTTTCCGTTTTTTTTCGCGGACTCATTGACTTTCAATGGGTCCGTGGAAAAATCGGAAAATGCACCGTTTTGCAGCCGAGGCCGTGATCCGTGTATCCTGTCCGTCAAAAAAATAGGACCTGTCCTATTTTTTTGATGGACAACGGTTCACGGACCCATTCAAGTCAATGGGTCCGTGAAAGAACACGGATGCACACAAGATTGGCTTCAGTGTCCGTGATCCGTGGCCGTAGGTTGCTTTCATACAGACGGATCCGAAGATCCGTCTGCATAAAAGCTTTTTCAGATCTAAGTTTTCACTTCGTGAAAACTCATATCCGACAGTATATTCTAACACAGAGGCGTTCCCATGGTGATGGGGACGCTTCTAGTTAGAATACACTACAAACTTTGTACAAGACTGCCCCCTGCTGCCTGGCAGCACCCGATCTCTTACAGGGGGATATGATAGCACAATTAACCCCTTCAGGTGCGGCACCTGAAGGGGTTAATTGTACTATCATATCCCCCTGTAAGAGATCAGGGCTGCCAGGCAGCAGGGGGCAGACCCCCCCCTCCCCAGTTTGAATATCGTTGGTGGCACAGTGTGCGCCCCCCATCGGGGCCCCCTTCCTCCCTCTAGTGTAATAAATCGTTGGTGGCACAGTGTGCCCCCACCATCGCCCCCCCCTCCCTCCCTCTATTGTTATAAATCGTTGGTGGCACAGTGTGCGCCCCCCATCCCTCCCTCTATTGTTATAAATCGCTGGTGGCCAGTGTGCGCCCACCATCGCCCCCCCCTCCCTCCCTCTATTGTTATAAATCGTTGGTGGCACAGTGTGCGCCCCCCATCGGCCCCCCTCCTTCTATAGCAGTAACAACATTGGTGGCAGTGTGCGGCCTCCCATCTCCCCCCCCCCCCGATCATTGGTGGCAGCGTAGTTCCGATCGGAGTCCCAGTTTAATCGCTGGGGCTCCGATCGGTAACCATGGCAACCAGGAAGCTACTGCAGCCCTGGTTGCCATGGTTACTTAGCAATAGTACAATAGTAGAAGATTCATACTTACCTGCTTGCTGCTGCGATGTCTGTGACCGGCCGGGAGCTCCTCCTACTGGTAAGTGACAGTTCTTTAGCAATGCGCCGCACAGACCTGTCACTTACCAGTAGGAGGAGCTCCCGGCCGGACACAGACATCGCAGCAGCAAGCAGGTAACTATGAATCTTCTACTATTGTACTATTGCTAAGTAACCATGGCAACCAGGACTGCAGTAGCGTCCTGGTTGCCATGGTTACCGATCGGAGCCCCAGCGATTAAACTGGGACTCCGATCGGAACTCCGCTGCCACCAATGATGGGGGGGGGAGATGGGAGGCCGCACACTGGCCACCAATGTTGTTACTGCTATAGAGGGAGGGGGGCCGATGGGGGGCGCACACTGTGCCACCAACGATTTATAACAATAGAGGGAGGAAGGGGGGGCCCGATGGGGGGCGCACACTGTGCCACCAACGATTTATTACACTAGAGGGAGGACGGGGGGCCCGATGGAGGGCGCACACTGTGCCACCAACGATATTCAAACTGGGGAGGGGGGGGGGGGTCTGCCCTGCTGGCAGCACCTGATCTCTTACAGGGGGATATGATAGTACAATTAACCCCTTCAGGTGCCGCACCTGAAGGGGTTAATTGTGCTATCATATCCCCCTGTAAGAGATCGGGTGCTGCCAGGCAGCAGGGGGCAGTCTTGTACAAAGTTTGTAGTGTATTCTAACTAGAAGCGTCCCCATCACCATGGGAACGCCTCTGTGTTAGAATATACTGTCGGATCTGAGTTTCACGCTGTAGCTCATATCCGACAGTATATTCTAACATAGAGGCGTTCCCATGGTGATGGGGACGCTTCAAGTTAAAATATACCATCGGATTGGAGAAAACTCCAATCCGATGGTATAAAAGAACTCCAGACTTTACATTGAAAGTCAATGGGGACGGATCCGTTTGAAATGGCACCATATTGTGTCAACGTCAAACGGATCCGTCCCCATTGACTTGCATTGTAATACAGGACGGATCCGTTTGGCTCCGCACAGCCAGGCGGACACCAAAACGACTTTTTTTTCATGTCCGTGGATCCTCCAAAAATCAAGGAAGACCCACGGACGAAAAAACGGTCACGGATCACGGACCTACGGACCCCGTTTTTGCGGACCGTGAAAATAAACTGTCGTGTGCATGAGGCCTAACTCTGCTCCCTCTTCCTCTGTGTGGCCTCCAGACAGGACAAGGGGCAGGTGCCTACACGGGGTCTGTATTCTGCTTATTACGGCAGTTGCTCTATACACAAAACCGGGAGAAATCTGTTTAAACTTTTATTTGAAATGATCTGAAACAATAAAAAATAATTGCAGAAGTATACACACCCTTTAAAGACAATGGTCTATCCATGGTTAGTTATACTACATAGCAGTGCCCACATTATAGCACCATACACTGCCTACATAACAGTGCCCACATTATAGCACCATACACTGCCGACATAGCAGTGCCCACATTATAGCACCATACACTGCCGACATAGCAGTGCCCACATTATAGCACCATACACTGCCTACATAGCAGTGCCCACATTATAGCACCATACACTGCCGACATAGCAGTGCCCACATTATAGCACCATACACTGCCGACATAGCAGTGCCCACATTATAGCACCATACACTGCCGACATAGCAGTGCCCACATTATAGCACCATACACTGCCGACATAGCAGTGCCCACATTATAGCACCATACACTGCCTACATAGCAGTGCCCACATTATAGCACCATACACTGCCGACATAGCAGTGCCCACATTATAGCACCATACACTGCCTACATAGCAGTGCCCACATTATAGCACCATACACTGCCGACATAGCAGTGCCCACATTATAGCACCATACACTGCCGACATAGCAGTGCCCACATTATAGCACCATACACTGCCGACATAGCAGTGCCCACATTATAGCACCATACACTGCCTACATAGCAGTGCCCACATTTAGAGTTGAGCGAACACCTGGATGTTCGGGTTCGAGAAGTTCGGCCGAACTTCCCGGAAATGTTCGGGTTCGGGATCCGAACTCGACCAGAACTTCGCCCCGAACCCGTACCCCATTGAAGTCAATGGGGACCCGAACTTTTCGGCACTAAAAAGGCTGTAAAACAGCCCAGGAAAGGGCTAGAGGGCTGCAAAAGGCAGCAACATGTAGGTAAATCCCCTGCAAACAAATGTGGATGTGGAAATGAATCGAAATAAAAATAAAATAAAGAAAAATTAACCAATATCAATTGGAGAGAGGTCCCATAGCAGAGAATCAGGCTTCACGTCACCCAACATTGGAACAGTCCATTGGCATATATTTAGGCCCCGGCACCCAGACACAGGAGAGGTTCATTCAACTTTGGGTAGCCTCGCAATATAATGGTAAAATGAAAATAAAAATAGGATTGAATGAGGAAGTGCCCTGGAGTCCAATAATATATGGTTAAGGGGAGGTAGTTAATGTCTAATCTGCACAAGGGATGGACAGGTCCTGTGGGATCCATGCCTGGTTCATTTTTATGAACGTCAGCTTGTCCACATTGGCTGTAGACAGGCGGCTGCGTTTGTCTGTAATGACGCCCCCTGCCGTGCTGAATACACGTTCAGACAAAACGCTGGCCGCCGGGCAGGCCAGCACCTCCAAGGCATAAAAGGCTAGCTCTGGCCACGTGGACAATTTAGAGACCCAGAAGTTGAATGGGGCCGAACCATCAGTCAGTACGTGGAGGGGTGTGCACACGTACTGTTCCACCATGTTAGTGAAATGTTGCCTCCTGCTAACACGTTGCGTATCAGGTGGTGGTGCAGTTAGCTGTGGCGTGTTGACAAAACTTTTCCACATCTCTGCCATGCTAACCCTGCCCTCAGAGGAGCTGGCCGTGACACAGCTGCCTTGGCGACCTCTTGCTCCTCCTCTGCCTTGGCCTTGGGCTTCCACTTGTTCCCCTGTGACATTTGGGAATGCTCTCAGTAGCGCGTCTACCAACGTGCGCTTATACTCGCGCATCTTCCTATCACGCTCCAGTGCAGGAAGTAAGGTGGGCACATTGTCTTTGTAGCGTGGATCCAGCAGGGTGGCAACCCAGTAGTCCGCACACGTTAAAATGTGGGCAACTCTGCTGTCTTTGCGCAGGCACTGCAGCATGTAGTCGCTCATGTGTGCCAGGCTGCCCAGGGGTAAGGACAAGCTGTCCTCTGTGGGAGGCGTATCGTCATCGTCCTGCCTTTCCCCCCAGCCACGCACCAGTGATGGACCCGAGCTGCGTTGGGTGCCACCCCGCTGTGACCATGCTTCATCCTCATCCTCCTCCACCTCATCCTCGTCCTCCTCGTCCTCCAGTAGTGGGCCCTGTCTGGCCACATTTGTACCTGGCCTCTGCTGTTGCAAAAAACCTCCCTCTGAGTCACTTCGAAGAGACTGGCCTGAAAGTGTTAGAGATGACCCCTCTTCCTTCTCCTCCTCCTCCTCCTCCTGGGCCACCTCCTCTTCCATCATCGCCCTAAGTGTTTTCTCAAGGAGACATAGAAGTGGTATTGTAACGCTGATAACGGCGTCATCGCCACTGGCCATGTTGGTGGAGTACTCGAAACAGCGCAACAGGACACACAGGTCTCGCATGGAGGCCCAGTCATTGGTGGTGAAGTGGTGCTGTTCTGTAGTGCGACTGACCCGTGCGTGCTGCAGCTGAAACTCCACTATGGCCTGCTGCTGCTCGCACAGTCTGTCCAGCATGTGCAAGGTGGAGTTCCACCTGGTGGGCACGTCGCATATGAGGCGGTGAGCGGGAAGGCCGAAGTTATGCTGTAGCGCAGACAGGCGAGCAGCGGCAGGATGTGAACGCCGGAAGCGCGAACAGACGGCCCGCACTTTATGCAGCAGCTCTGACATGTCGGGGTAGTTGTGAATGAACTTCTGCACCACCAAATTCAGCACATGCGCCAAGCAAGGGATGTGCGTCAAATTGGCTAGTCCCAGAGCTGCAACGAGATTTCGCCCATTATCACACACCACCAGGCCGGGCTTGAGGCTCACCGGCAGCAACCACTCGTCGGTCTGTTGTTCTATACCCCGCCACAACTCCTGTGCGGTGTGGGGCCTGTCCCCCAAACATATGAGTTTCAGAATGGCCTGCTGACGTTTACCCCGGGCTGTGCTGAAGTTGGTGGTGAAGGTGTGTGGCTGACTGGATGAGCAGGTGGAAGAAGAGGAGGAGGAAGCCGAGAAGGAGGAGGTGGCAACAGGAGGCAAAGAATGTTGCCCTGCGATCCTTGGCGGCGGAAGGACGTGCGCCAAACAGCTCTCCGCCTGGGGCCCAGCTGCCACTACATTTACCCAGTGTGCAGTTAGGGAGATATAGCGTCCCTGGCCGTGCTTACTGGTCCACGTATCTGTGGTTAGGTGGACCTTGCCACAGATGGCGTTGCGCAGTGCACACTTGATTTTATCGGATACTTGGTTGTGCAGGGAGGGCACGGCTCTCTTGGAGAAGTAGTGGCGGCTGGGAACAACATACTGTGGGACAGCAAGCGACATGGGCTGTTTGAAGCTGTCTGTGTCCACCAGCCTAAATGACAGCATTTCATAGGCCAGTAGTTTAGAAATGCTGGCATTCAGGGCCAGGGATCGAGGGTGGCTAGGTGGGAATTTACGCTTTCTCTCAAATGTTTGTGAGATGGAGAGCTGAACGCTGCCGTGTGACATGGTTGAGACGCTTGGTGACGGAGGTGGTGGTGGTGTTGGTGTTGGTGGTACATCCCCTGTTTGCTGGGCGGCAGGTGCCAACGTTCCTCCAGAGGCGGAGGAAGAGGCCGAGGCGGCAGCAGCAGAATAGGCCGAGGCGGCAGCAGCAGAAGAGGTAGCAGGGGGAGCCTGAGTGACTTCCTTGGTTTTAAGGTGTTTACTCCACTGCAGTTCATGCTTTGCATGCAGGTGCCTGGTCATGCAGGTTGTGCTCAGGTTCAGAACGTTAATGCCTCGCTTCAGGCTCTGATGGCACAGCGTGCAAACCACTCGGGTCTTGTCGTCAGCACATTGTTTGAAGAAGTGCCATGCCAGGGAACTCCTTGAAGCTGCCTTTGGGGTGCTCGGTCCCAGATGGCGGCGGTCAGTAGCAGGCGGAGTCTCTTGGTGGCGGGTGTTCTGCTTTTGCCCACTGCTCCCTCTTTTGCTACGCTGTTGGCTCGGTCTCACCACTGCCTCTTCCTCCGAACTGTGAAAGTCAGTGGCACAACCTTCATTCCATGTGGGGTCTAGGACCTCATCGTCCCCTGCATCGTCTTCCACCCAGTCTTGATCCCTGACCTCCTGTTCAGTCTGCACACTGCAGAAAGACGCAGCAGTTGGCACCTGTGTTTCGTCATCATCAGAGACATGCTGAGGTGGTATTCCCATGTCCTCATCATCTGGAAACATAAGTGGTTGTGCGTCAGTGCAGTCTATGTCTTTCACCGCTGGGGAAGGGCTAGGTGGATGCCCTTGGGAAACCCTGCCAGCGGAGTCTTCAAACAGCATAAGAGACTGCTGCATAACTTGAGGCTGAGACAGTTTCCCTGGTATGCATGGGGGTGATGTGACAGACTGATGGGCTTGGTTTTCAGGCGCCATCTGTGCGCTTTCTGCAGAAGACTGGGTGGGAGATAATGTGAACGTGCTGGATCCACTGTCGGCCACCCAATTGACTAATGCCTGTACCTGCTCAGGCCTTACCATCCTTAGAACGGCATTGGGCCCCACCATATATCGCTGTAAATTCTGGCGGCTACTGGGACCTGAGGTAGTTGGTACACTAGGACGTGTGGATGTGGCAGAACGGCCACGTCCTCTCCCAGCACCAGAGGGTCCACTAACACCACCACGACCATGTCCGCGTCCGCGTCCCTTACTAGATGTTTTCCTCATTGTTATTGTTCACCACAATAAGAAAAATATTATTTGGCCCAATGTATTGAATTCAAATTCAGGCCTTTTTTTTTACAGACACCTAACACTATCTGGCTATCTATTTAGGTACCGTATTACACTAATACAGGCACAGCAGTAACCACAGATTTAGCTGAATATAAATTTGAGGCCTATTATTTAGGCGCTGGGTGACAGGTATAGGTTTACTGACAGAATTAGACTTGGAAATGCACAGTAGCATGTGTGTGAAGTTATTGAGAATGACCCTATGTGCACCTTGAATCTTATATACCCTTTTAGGGATAAATTTAAAGTAGGTCTGATACAGCAGAAACCACTGATTTAGGAAATTGCTAAGTTGGGAATTGTATTTCAACCCAGAACAAAAATATATCCTTTGCCAGACAGCAGACAGTAATACAATTGGCTGGCCACAGCTGAAACACCAGATTTAGGGTACTGCTATTTTGGCAATTGTATTTCACCCCTCAATAAAATAGTAAGCACAGCCAAGCCCCTGATGTAGGATATAGCAAAAAAAACAAAAAAACACACTATTATTGGTTAAATGGACTTGGTGGGAGCTTGTGCTGGCGCACCACAAGACACAAAATGGCCGCCAATCACCCCAGAAAAAAGTGACAGAAAAACGCTCTGGGCAGCCTAAAAACAGTGAGCAATTGAATAGCAGAGATTGAATGATCCACAGCTGCAGATCGATCACTGACTTAAGTCTTTTGGAGGAGTTAATCTGCCTAATCTCGCCCTACTGTCGCAGCCGCAACCTCTCCCTACACTGATCAGAGCAGAGTGACGGGCGGCGCTATGTGACTCCAGCTTAAATAGAGGCTGGGTCACATGGTGCTCTGGCCAATCACAGCCATGCCAATAGTAGGCATGGCTGTGACGGGCAGGTAGTATGACGCTTGTTGATTGGCTGCTTTGCAGCCTTTCAAAAAGCGCCAAGAAAGCGACGAACACCGAACCCGAACCCGGACTTTTACGAAAATGTTCGGGTCCGTGTCACGGACACCCCAAAATTCGGTACGAACCCGAACTATACAGTTCGGGTTCGCTCATCCCTACCCACATTACAACACCATACACTGCCAACATAGCAGTGCCCACATTATAGCTCCATACACTGCCTACATAGCAGTGCCCACATTATAGCACCATACACTGCCTACATAGCAGTGCCCACATTATAACACCATACACTGCCTACATAGCAGTGCCCACATTATAGCACCATACACTGCCGACATAGCAGTGCCCACATTATAGCACCGTACACTGCCTACATAGCAGTGCCCACATTATAGCACCATACACTGCCTACATAGCAGTGCCCACATTATAACACCATACACTGCCTACATAGCAGTGCCCACATTATAGCACCATACACTGCCTACATAGCAGTGCCCACATTATAACACCATACACTGCCTACATAGCAGTGCCCACATTATAGCACCGTACACTGCCTACATAGCAGTGCCCACATTATAGCTCCATACACTGCCTACATAGCAGTGCCCACATTATAACACCATACACTGCCGACATAGCAGTGCCCACATTATAGCACCATACACTGCCTACATAGCAGTGCCGACATTATAGCACCATACACTGCCGACATAGCAGTGCCCACATTATAGCACCATACACTGCCGACATAGCAGTGCCCACATTATAGCACCATACACTGCCGACATAGCAGTGCCCACATTATAGCACCATACACTGCCTACATAGCAGTGCCCACATTCTAGCACCATACACTGCCTACATAGCAGTGCCCACATTATAGCACCATACACTGCCGACATAGCAGTGCCCAAATTATAGCACCATGCACTGCCTACATAGCAGTGCCCACATTATAACACCATACACTGCCTACATAGCAGTGCCCACATTATAGCACCATACACTGCCTACATAGCAGTGCCCACATTATAGCACCATACACTGCCGACATAGCAGTGCCCACATTATAGCAGCGGCGGATGTGGCGGTGTAGGTGGAAGAGGCGGAGCAGGAAGCCAACACTGTTTTTGGGGGGGGGGGGGGGTTTCTTAAATTTAAATTTTTTCTTTTTCTGTTAATTCTCTGTGTGACCTTTAGCCATTTTTTGGGTGCGGTCGGTATATTTCTCTACTCTTCCAATATAACAAATAACAATCTTGAGCCAGGAGGTGGACGTGCCGGTGTAGGTGGAGGAGGCGGCGGAGGCAGGGGAGGAAGCCAACACGGTTTCTGTTTTTTTCCCACATGTCCGTCACTTCTGTGTCAGGTTGCTAGGGGCCACGGTGCGACAGTTTGGTCCTTGTGTATCCTGGGTTAAAACTGGGTAAAAAATGTTGTCTCAGTTATAGATTCCACACGTCCCCATCTGTGGACTATATATTAGATCTTTCTCCTGCTACAGTAAGGCTAGGTCTACACGACGACAATAAGTCGCGCGGCAGACAGGGCACAACTACACTGCAACATTTGTCGCACAACATTTTGTATAATGGTAGTCTATGGTGTCGCAATGCGACGTGACAGCGAAGTCGCAGCATCTCGCATGTATCAGTGCGACACCATAGACTACCATTATACAAAATGTTGCGCGACAAATGTCGTCGTGTAGACCGAGCCTAAGACGGATGCCAAAGGGGAGTTCTAGATGTTCAAATATTGCCAGAGTGTCACAGACACACTCCACAGAGGAAAGTGGTCTCCTACAAGGATGAAGGAGGTGTTCTTATTTAAATTATGGAGTATAACAATGGCCGGGTGCGGCCGGTATACTTGTCTACTCAGCACAAGGTACAGACAAGTCCTGAGGGATCCAAGCCTGGTTCATTTTAATGAACGTGAGCTTGTCCACATTGGCTGTAGACAGGCGGCTGCGTTTGTCTGTAATGACGCCCCCTGCCGTGCTGAATACACGTTCAGACAATACACTGGCCGCAGGGCAGGCCGGCACCTCCAAGGTGTAAAGGGCAAGCTCAGGCCATGTGCCCAATTTGGAGACCCAGAAGTTGAAGGGGGCAGACCCGTCAGTCAGTACGTGTAGGCGTGTGCACACATACTGCTCCACAATGTTGGTGAAATGCTGCCTTCTGCGAAGACGTTCCATATCAGCTGGTGGTGCTGGTTGTGGTGGCGTGCTGACAAAGCTTTTCCACATGTCGGCCATGGTAACCCCCCCTTCTGAGGTGCTGGCGGTGCCCCAGCTGCGTTGGCGACTTCTTCCTTCTCCTCCTCTGCCTTTGCCTTGTGCTTCCACTGTCAGTTGGGAATGCCACCAGCAGCACGTCTACCAGCGTGCTCTTGTACTCGCGCATCTTACGATCACGCTCCAGTGACGGAATTAAGGACCACCAAATTCAGCACATGCGCCAGGCAAGGGATGTGCGTCAAACCGGCTAGTCCCAGAGCTGCTATGAGATTTCGCCCATTATCGCACACCACCAGGCCGGGCTTGAGGCTCAGTGGCACCAACCACTCATCGGTCTGTTGCTTCATGCCCGTCCACAGCTCCTGGGCGGTGTGGGGTTTGTCCCCCAAACACATCAGTTTCAGAACGGCCTGCTGACGTTTACCCCGGGCTGTGCTGGAGTCGGTGGTGAAGGTGTTACGCTGACCGGATGAGGAGGTGGTAGAGGATGAAGCGGAGTAGGGGGAGGAGGCACCGAGAAACGTCCAACAATCCTTGGTGGTGGTAGGACGTGCGCCAAACCGCTGGCCGCCTCAGGCCCAGCCGCCACTGCATTTACCCAGTGGACAGTTAGGGAGATATAACATCCCTGACCTTGCTTACTGGTCCACGTGTCGGTGGACTGGGTGGAAGAGAATTTGAAAGAACTGGTGGCGCTGTCAGCCGTCCAATCTACTATCGCCTCTACATGTTCTGGCCTCACCATTCTTAGAGCGGTATTCGGGCCTACAAAATGTCGCATAACGTCATGTCGCCTGCGTGCACCAGAGCAAGGTGTTTCATCTGGGTGCATAGCTGGCGCGTATCGACAACGTCCTCTCCCTGCAGCAGGAGCTCCACCACCACCAGCAGCACCATGACCACGTCCCCTAGTTGATGCTCTCATCATTTTGTTACAGTCACCCACAAAATTGTATATCCGTGTCAGGAATGCAAAAGAGGTGTTTAGCACAAAAAAATCTACCGTAGGTAGGTCCCACCGACACAATAATAGACTGATTAACTATTATATCTCCATGTCACTGGTGCAAAGGACAAGGATTGCACCGAACAAAATGCCAACAGGTCCCCCTCAGACTGAACAGCACGATTAAGTCTGGTATTTCTGTCTCCCCGGTGCAGAGGAGCTGTGTTGCACCCCTCAAGGTCACCCTCAGACTAAAGCTCTCCCTGCCTGCAGCAGCGTCCTGTCCCTACACTGGTCAGAGCAGAATGGCGGCGCACCATGTGATCCAGCATTTATTCATGCATGGTCACATGGTGCACCAGCCAATCACAGCCCTGCCAATACTAGTCATGACTGTGAAGGCTTCCAAGCGCCCACAGCTTAAGCGCTTGTTGATTGGTTGCGCTGCAGCCTTTCAACAAGCTTTATTTAAAGTACGAACAACAAACACGGACTTTGGCACCAAATCCCGGTTCAGGTTCTCTACACGGACACCAAAATGTCCGGTACGGTCCCGGCTGCAATCAGAGCTCCCATAGGGCGACCACCAGGCTTGTAATGGCCATGCAGTAGTAGAAGTCGTTGGGTTAGTGTCCTGCAGCTCATTCACACCTCTGATTTAGCGATGGCGGTTCTTTGCACCCGGCTTTGAGCGTCTTCTTACATGTCTATGTCACAGAGCCCTTCCTTTAAAGCTGTGGACCCCGCATCATGTAACGGGGGGGGGGGGGGGGGGGGTCCCCCGCAGCGTCACTGTTCTCATTCACAGACGCCTTTGACTTAGAAGTACAATAGCTTATCAGTGGGGGAGTGGGAGGCGAGGGGGCGCAGCGACGGAGACGAAGCTTTATTGCTCACAAGGGAGTCACATTACATGAAGAAGATGTCCCCTAAAATCCAAGACGTCACAGGGAGATACGATACAGGAGTAATGGTAATGCTTTGAAAAAGTATGCGCCCCCTCATTCTCGGCCGTTCGTTTTGAAGGGCTGCAAGGGGTACGGGATCCCCGTTCTCATGGTCAGTGTGTGTCCCAGAGAGAGGACCCCCAACTAATAGTTTTTGGGATAGAGATAACTTGTATTACCCGGGATACCCCTTTAAAGTCCATTAGTTAATTCTTCAGTTCCCCGGTAGTGGTCACTGTAGAAGGTATCATAAAGGGGAACCCCTTGTTGGGATCACGGCAAGAGCTATTACCAAGGACAACATCTGCTCCAGGAGACTCAACGTGACTGCATCTATTATAGGGTCACCCATTCATTTCAAAGGTGCTTTCCCTGATGTTATCCCCATTTTCAAAGATCTCTGCTTGCAGTCAATGAATGAAAACCATTGAGGACATTTCAAAGGCTGCACACCTGCACATCCAACTAGTCCAGGACTCACCTGTGAAGTAGATACGATTGTATCCCATCTAGACAATACTCTGTGAGATCTAGACTTATACATTGTAGCAAATGAGAGATTTGTTCGGCTGCTGATGATCTCACAGAACATTGTCCAGAACTGATACAATTGTATCCACTTCTCGGCTAAGAGCAGGACTCCCTATGGACAGGTTTACAGTCTTTGAATGTTCATTCATGGACAACAAGAAAAGACCTTGAAAATATTGAGAAACTGAAATGCAATGTAATGTGTATTAGAAGGTTGTAGAGCCTTCATGTAGAGAGTGATTATGTTTTATTTACATGGAAAAACTGAAAAACTCCTTTAAGGCTCAGTGTGAGGTCTAGCATACCTCGCGCCTCTCCTAAGAGAACTCAAGGGTATATCCACCACTGTGGCCATGGCCATTGCCTTCCATTGGATGCAACTGTTATATGAAAAGGGGGACGGATCGCCCCGTGTTCCCTGCCAAAAATACTGAGACATAAGATAAAAAGGAGAGAAGTGAAGACCCGTGTTAAAGAGGAAACACGCGAATATATAAATAGGGGTAATTACATCACCATTGTGGTCGGAGAATGAAAACCAAATTACATCCTCACCTTAACAAGATTATCACTGCCCGGCCATGGATTCAATTACCTTAATATAGAAGAGGAGAGCTCCCGGGTATCTAAGCAGCTGCGGAACACCTATTATATGGTGCCAGGAGGGGGCGCAGTGCCTGACCCCCTCCCCCGTCCAAAATCAGTGTATAGACTTCCTATTGCCCAGGGGCTGATAGGTTGGGATCAAGGTGGTCATCATGGTTTGACCTCCTAGTCTTTTGTGATTGGTTCTATTTTTCCAAACATCCACTGGTTTATTGCCCCATTCCATGGCATCCACTGGTTTACTGCCCCAGCTCATGGTATCCACTGGTTTACTGCCACAATCCATGGTATCCACTGGTTTATTGCCCCAGTCCATGGCATCCACTGGTTTATTGCCCCAGCTCATGGCATCCACTGGTTTATTGCCCCAGCCCATGGCATCCACTGGTTTATTACCCCAGCCCATAGCATCCACTGATTTATTGCCCTAGTCCATGGTATCCACTGGTTTATTGTCCTAGTCCATGGCATCCACTGGTTAATTGTCCCAGCCCATGGCATCCACTGGTTTATTGCCCCAGTCCATGACATCCACTGGTGTATTGCCCCAACCCATGGCATCCACTGGTTTATTGCCCCAGTACATGGTATCCACTGGTTTATTGTCCAAGTCCATGGCATCCACTGGTTTATTGTCCCAGTTCATGGCATCCACTGGTTTGGTGCCCTGTAACACTGGAATTCACTGGTTCCTACATTCAAGAATGTAGGATGAACATCAGCAGGAACTTTCATACTTGATCACTGATCTCCTCTTCTTTGTGACCTTTAGTAGTATCATGCCAATGACAGAAGTGGGGTGTTATGGTTCCCTGGGCCAGCGCTCCCTCTGTTACTGGGAGAACCAGATCAGGTGTGTGGCCCACTCTGAGATCGGAGCTCCGGGCCAATGATGAGGCGTTGCCTGGGCTCCAGAGCATCAGGACGCTCAGCTGGCAGCTCCACCCAGCGTGAAGCTGTTGCCAGCGCACTATGTGAGGTTGGCGCCTGCATGTACTGGTGCCGGTGAATTTGAAGACTCCTCTGGCTTGGATTTCTGGACTGGTATTGTGATTACGTTTCGGCTTCTGGAGACTTGTTACAGTACAGCTCCCTTGCTGGCATAGTTTAAGACCATTTTCCACAACATAAACTGGAGTACAAAAATGGTAACTGATATGGGCTGGCCAGCCCTTCTTCTTACCCGCCCACACCACGCCCCGTTTTTCCATTCCCTCGGAAGAGTGGAGTGAGCGGAAATAGCTGCAGATTTTGCCATAGAACACCACTGCGACAAAATCTGTGCTTTAAATATGCCAAAAAGTAGCGGATATTTCTTAATATATGACCCCGCAAGGCTTCTATATTGAAGCAACCGCTTTCCCAATCTCCACTCGGATGAAGGTGTTGAAGCCCGAGGAGCGCTAGCCCCTTCGGAGTCCGTGGTCACAACTGACCACAGCATTTGAGGGGTTTAATGTCTGTGATCAGCACTGTCACCAGTCGCAGACATTAGCCCAGGTGTCTACTGTATGAAACAGCAGAAACCCGGTGGCTATGGTGCCCACGGCGCTTGCAAGCAGGCACCATTTTTAAAGACCAGACTTCAGCCGTTCATGTATGCCGGAGATCTGGAGAGGGTTAATATGATGGTAATAGATTTTTAATTGGAAGCCAGAAACCTCAAGTCACATTCCTGGCTCCTTTTTCCCATCTGCACCATTGTGGCATGTCTCCAGCAAACAGTTCCCTCCCGTGGGGTGCAAAAAGTTGACCATTTTAAAATACTACACTACTACTATTATTGTGATGTGCCGTCCCCCCTCACACACTGTTCATGGCCAGCTCAACCTAGAGGTGGTCCTCAAATCTGAAAACCATGGACCTCCAGCATCCTTGATCTACAACATGGTGGCCACACAGGGTAAAGGTATGACCACATGGGACATCATTTGAGGCATAAAAATACACCATAGATTTTGCTTCAGTTGCTCGGTAAAATTCACAAAAAATCCACAGCAAAAATGACGTCACCCTATGCATTGCAAAAGGTTAAACCCGTTATGGAAATCTGCAACATAAATTATTTTATTTTTTAAATTTCTTAAAACGTCACATGCTTTAGTTGTACTGTAAAATCGACACAAGTTCTGCCACTTACAATGCTGTTCTAACCCCCCTCCCAAGGCAGTTTAATCACACCTAATAGCTTCAGTCATGCAAACTGCAGCCAAAATCTTCCCTCCATGAGGTCCTGGAACTCGTGCTGATTATGATAAACAGATCATGCCAACTGAAGCATGAGCCACCAGTATTTAAAATCGAAGGTTTCTTGTACGTCATTCTAACTGAGAAAGCCAATAAGATGACTAGTGAGAGTCCAGTAGATCTGACTTATTACTACTGATATACAATGACCAGGATGAATGAGAACTTCACAGACACAAACAAAATTTAGCTTTTTTAAACCTGCCTAACCCCCTGCCATTTCAGCTGCATCGCCTGGATGCTCCTGGTTGTGTCACCGAAGAGGCGGCGCTGGAACAGCCAGGGACTGAGCAGATAAGCAGGGCTTCTTTTTCCATTCCCACCCATCAGCAAAATGTTTGCAATCCTTGAAAACTCTTAAGGGAACTTACTTGGCCCCCACACTTCAAAACCCCATAGAAGCCAAAGCATATGAAAAAAAGTTAAAAAAAAAGCCAAAACACAACAAAACATGCTGACGACAGTTGAGGATGAATACTACGACTTTGGTAAAAGCGTTTGCTGATGATGGATTGTTCCAGAAATCAAGTGAATGTCAAACAGAATTAAAACCGAGGAGAATTACAGCAAACACTCGAGTCTGGAATGTGGGAAGAGAAACAAATGAGGCAAATTGGAAAAAAAACACAAAAAAAATGAAATTCTAAACATAAAATAAATACATGCAGTGTAATGGCTGCACGCTAAGCTCTTCGTGGCTTATCGTAATGTTCCTGCAGCCCACAGTAATTACCAATAGAGCCTCTGAAGTAAAAGGGGCCACACAATGAACCCCCCACTGACCTGGGTGGGGCGATAAAGAGCGCGAGGCGGGAGTCCTGAGTCCCATGGCCGCACTCTTCCATTTTTGTTACAATACAGCAATGATTAATAGAGAACAATATAATAACCCAGTGGGAGACGTCCACGACCACATACTGGGAGCTCTGCTACATGATGGTAGATGTCCCTACTAACACCTCACAAATGCATCCTAATTAATGAGAGGTAAACAGGAAACTGCCCCAAAACCCTTCATTTATTGATTGGAAAAATGTGCGGTTTATAACCAAGTTACATTCATTTTACTGATGTTTAAACACCGCACTGAATGCGAGGTCTGTACAAGAAGATCTCTGCGCCACATCACAAATCTGATAAGATCACAAGCCTATTGTTCACAAAATGAAGTATTATAGCAGTTATATTCTTATACATAGGAGCAGTATTATAGTAGTTATATTCTTGTACATAGGAGCAGTATTATAGTGGTTATATTCTTGTACATAGGAGCAGTATTATAGTAGTTATATTCTTGTACATAGGAGCAGTATTATAGTAGTTATATTCTTGTACATAGGAGGCAGTATTATAGTAGTTATATTCTTGTACATAGAAGCAGTATTATAGTAGTTATATTCTTGTACATAGGAGCAGTATTATAGTAGTTATATTCTTGTACATAGGAGCAGTAATATAGTAGTTATATTCTTGTACATAGGATCAGTATTATAGTAGTTATATTGCTATACATAGGAGCAGTATTATAGTAGTTATATTCTTGTACATAGGATCAGTATTATAGTAGTTATATTGCTATACATAGGAGCAGTATTATAGTAGTTATATTCTTGTACATAGGAGCAGTATTATAGTAGTTATATTCTTGTACATAGGAGCAGTAATATAGTAGTTATATTCTTGTACATAGGAGCAGTATTATAGTAGTTATATTGCTATACATAGGAGCAGTATTATAGTAGTTATATTCTTGTACATAGGAGGCAGTATTATAGTAGTTATATCCTTGTACATAGGAGCAGTATTATAGTAGTTATATTCTTGTACATAGTAGGCAGTATTATAGTAGTTATATTATTGTACATAGGAGCAGTATTATAGTATTTATATTCTTGTACATAGGAGCAGTATTATAGTAGTTATATTCTTGTACATAGGAGGCAGTATTATAGTAGTTATATTCTTTTACATAGGAGCAGTATTATAGTAGTTATATTCTTGTACATAAGAGGCAGTATTATAGTAGTTATATTCTTGTACATAGGAGCAGTATTATAGTAGTTATATTCTTGTGCATAGGAGGCAGTATTATAGTAGTTATATTCTTGTACATAAGAGGCAGTATTATAGTAGTTATATTCTTGTACATAGGAGCAGTATTATAGTAGTTATATTCTTGTACATAGGAGCAGTATTATAGTAGTTATATTCTTGTGCATAGGAGGCAGTATTATAGTAGTTATATTCTTGTACATAAGAGGCAGTATTATAGTAGTTATATTCTTGTACATAGGAGCAGTATTATAGTAGATATATTCTTGTACATAGGAGGCAGTATTATAGTAGTTGTATTCCTGTACATAGGAGCAGTATTATAGTAGTTATATTCTTGTACATAGGAGCAGTATTATAGTAGTTATATTCTTGTACATAGGAGGCAGTATTATAGTAGTTGTATTCCTTTACATAGGAGCAGTATTATAGTAGTTATATTCTTGTACATAGGAACAGTATTATAGTAGTTATATTCTTGTACATAGGAGGCAGTATTATAGTAGTTATATTCTTGTACATAGGAACAGTATTATAGTAGTTATATTCTTGTACATAGGAGGCAGTATTATAGTAGTTATATTCTTGTACATAGGAGCAGTATTATAGTAGTTATATTCCTGTACATAGGAGCAGTATTATAGTAGTTATATTCTTGTACATAGGAGTAAATACTATATATTTGCCATTTGCCCGACAATTAATCTCCAGCCTCATTATAAATCAAGTTTTGCCTGTAAATATTTAAATTATAATAAATTATTATTTTTTAAATTAATTTTGTTGAAGCAAAGAATAAGTTCCTAATATAGAGGATTACGATTTGCTTAAACATATTTTATTGTTTGAGCCAAAAATGGCTGAAAAACAATGTATGTGGCCATCTGTCCAAATATTTAGGACATTTAGGACATTTAGGATATTTCTCACTGGTACCCGACTGTGTTCCTTGGAGTAGAGGGACAACACGGCCCCTTCTACTGCCGCACTGACAGAGCTACGCACAGGTCCATGTTATTATATCTGATACTGGAATGGGTTGAGTTACAGCACCATCCACAGGCGCATGGGCTTCATCGTGTACATTGCTGTGTATCTCCAGTGAATCCAGTCTGCACAATCCACTGTCAGATTAGTAGTCTGGATTCCAGGCTCATGCTTTTTACCTGCACTCATACATTGTAACAAATTATTTAGATAGATAAACCAAATACTTCTCACATCTGAGGGTCGGGCACACTTGTATACAGCCTAGACAATCTTTGGTGATATAGACTTATCCCATTTGGTCCCAGCCCTTGGTAAGGTTTAAAAAATAAAAAATAAAGATTACAGATGCTGCAAATGTATCTGGTCCAGACAATCTGTGAGCAAAACTGTCTAGATCCCTGTATACTAATACATACAGAACTGCTTTCTACAGCTGAGGGGTTGCTACAATTGGATCTTGTAAACTAAACATTCTGAACTCCAGATGGATACATTTTTCCTGCCCTGATACATTGCAGCAAATGATCAGGACGGGATTTTTGCTGCTTGGATTCTTTTCCCCTGGCCGGGCCGCGCTTGTGAAAAAAACTGAAGATTTTCTCCCGGCCGGGCCGCGCAATGTTTTGAAGCTATAGTGACTTATTCCTGGCCTGTATAGTACAGAGCTGGCGGGCGCGTTCGCGGCTCTGTTCTTTACTGGCAAGGAAGAAGTCATCATGGCGCATGCGCGGCGGCATGCGCGTTCAGGACATTGCGCAGCCCAGCCGGGAGAAAATCTTCAATCTTCTGCGCAAGCGCGGCCCAGCGGGATTCGACAGGAGAGGTGGCCGTAACTAGGACAATGATCAGGTAAGAGGGGACTTATTTTCTCTAAAAGGGTGGGAATTGGGTAATTAAATGTATTTACAAAAATGATCACTGTCAAATCATTAACAGATTTAACAGTGATCATTACAATGGGAATACCCCTTTAAGTCCTATGTACTGAGCTCCCCCTAGTGGTGGCTGAAGGCAGCTAGATTTGTAATAGAAGAGAAGCAGGACTTTTATCAAAAAGAGCGGTGAGCACTGACACAGCGCTATACGTATCCTGAGCTGTCAGAATCTGCCTATTAAACTATTTACAAGTTCGGTTACTATCCCTTTAAAAACTAGACTGAAGATTTTCACTGGGTTACAAAGGTGACAGAAGATAGAAATGACATATTATAGAGTAATAAGTCACAAATTCCTCCGTCGGATTTACTGGGCTCAACAATCACTTATAAAAATGAGGTTCTGACCTACATAGAGCGAGCCGCCATCAAATCTATTCGGAAGCTTCTGAATCGGAGAAGGCGTCTCACGACTACTACCATGAAATCTCAGCATGCCCCGATGAAGGCTAGAACTATATCCTATCATGTAACCCCACCCCTTATTATCATGGCCACACCTCCAAAACATAAAACAATGCAGTGTCTTTACCCTAATAGGATCCCCTTTTACAATCCCAAGCAGTAGTGGTCACATAGTAGTAACACCACCGAGTCATAACTACAGCGCTCGCAAGTCCAGGCAGAAGATAAGTATCCGCGCAGCAGCAACGTCAGCGCCGAACTGCACCGCAGCGCCCACCAAACAGGAAACACATGAGCGTCCAGGGAAAAAGTACTAATCATATATCATATGTCATCTAAGGAGAAGATGAGTCCGGCTTCCGAATAATGAGACAGTGCAGTGCAATTTGAAATCCAGTAAAGACACAGCGTCTACGCGTTTCAGGTCCGGCAATGGTGCCCCTTACTCATGGCTGAGTAGTGTTCCCGACTGTGGACATTTAAAGGGAACCTGTCACTGGGATTTTGTGTATAGAGCTGAGGACATGGGTTGCTAGATGACCGCTAGCACATCAGCAATACCCAGTTCCCATAGCTCTGTGTGCTTTTATTGTGTAATAAAAACCGATTTGATCCATATGCAAATTACCCTTATACGAGTCCTGTCCCTGAAATGAGTCCAGCGTGAAGGAGTCCAGCACCGCCCCGCATCCTCAGAATCTTCTCCTTGGTCCCTGACTTTAGAAAGCCAGAGCGCCGTAATCTTGCGATGCGAGAGCTAGCGCATGCGCAGTGTCCTCATAGTGTTCCTTCCCTGTGCTGGCATCAGTCTCAGGGAAGGAACTGCGCATGCGCTAGCTCGCGCATTGCGAGATTACAGCGCTCTGGCTTTCTGACGTCGGGGAGCAAGGAGGAGATTCTGAGGATGCGGGGCGGTGCTGGGCTCCTTCATGCTGGACTCATCTCAGGGACAGGACATATCTCAGGGACAGGACATATCTCAGGGACAGGACATATCTCAGGGACAGGACTCATCTCAGGGACAGGACTCATCTCAGGGACAGGACTCATCTCAGGGACAGGACTCATCTCAGGGACAGGACTCATCTCAGGGACAGGACTCATCTCAGGGACAGGACTCATCTCAGGGACAGGACACATCTCAGGGACAGGACACATCTCAGGGACAGGACACATCTCAGGGACAGGACTCATCTCAGGGACAGGACTCATCTCAGGGACAGGACTCATCTCAGGGACAGGACACATCTCAGGGACAGGACCCATCTCAGGGACAGGACACATCTCAGGGACAGGACTCATCTCAGGGACAGGACTCATCTCAGGGACAGGACTCATCTCAGGGACAGGACTCATCTCAGGGACAGGACCCATCTCAGGGACAGGACCCATCTCAGGGACAGGACCCATCTCAGAGACAGGACCCATCTCAGGGACAGGACCCATCTCAGGGACAGGACCCATCTCAGAGACAGGACTCATCTCAGGGACAGGACACATCTCAGGGACAGGACTCATCTCAGGGACAGGACACATCTCAGGGACAGGACACATCTCAGGGACAGGACTCATCTCAGGGACAGGACTCATCTCAGGGACAGGACTCATCTCAGGGACAGGACTCATCTCAGGGACAGGACCCATCTCAGGGACAGGACTCATCTCAAGGACAGGACTCATCTCAGAGACAGGACTCATCTCAGGGACAGGACTCACCTCAGGGACAGGACTCACCTCAGGGACAGGACTCACCTCAGGGACAGGACTCACCTCAGAGACAGGACTCACCTCAGGGACAGGACTCACCTCAGGGACAGGACTCACCTCAGGGACAGGACTCACCTCAGGGACAGGACCCATCTCAGGGACAGGACTCATCTCAGGGACAGGACACATCTCAGGGACAGGACTCATCTCAGGGACAGGACACATCTCAGGGACAGGACACATCTCAGGGACAGGACACATCTCAGGGACAGGACACATCTCAGGGACAGGACACATCTCAGGTTAATTTGCATATGGATCAAATCGTTTTTTTTTGACACAATAAAAGCACACAGAGCTATGGGGACTGGGTATTGCGGATGTGCTAGCCGCCATCTAGCAGCCCATGTCCTCAGCTCTATACACAAAATCCCGGTGACAGGTTCCCTTTAATGCCAAACGCAACCAATAAGATCGCAGTGAGGCAGAAAGCGCGCCCACAGATCGGGAAATCAAATACAGGTAAAAGCAATAAAAATCTTATACAAAACAATAAGAATGTAAAATTAAATCGTGTCTCTGGTTTAATCCGGCTGGCGCGCAAGTTCCAAACTGAAAAATCCGAAAGGATTCCCGTTTTAGGAGTTTGCGCTTACGATCAGCCCCCTCTACTTGGTGGAGTGACCGTCTCTAAGCCCTGAAGACGGAAACCAGACGTGTCCCGCTGGTGAACAACCGCAAAGTGTGAACTGGCGGCTGAGATGTTTCTACTTTTAGGCCTCTTGCACACGACCGTATGTATTTTGCGTAACGGAACAGCTGCCCCTAATAGAACAGTCCTATCCTTGTCCGAAATGCGGACAATAATAGGACATGTTCTATTTTTTTGCGGACCGGAAATACGAACATACGGAAACGGAATGCACACAAAGTAAATTCATTTTTTTTTGCGGACCCATTGAAGTGAATGGTACTGCATACGGTCCGCAAAAAAAAAACCTGAAACGGACACGGAAAGAAAATACGTTTGTGCGCAAGAGGCCTAACAGTAAGGTAGGTCGGAGAAATGTTTCCTAATTCTTGTTTTCAAGTCGTTGGTTGAACATCCGAGAGATTGAGATACAATAAACTACATGGTGGGTATGCTATTAATATATTATGTCCATTAGCCATAGATTGTATGAACTGATCGATCTCCATGTGCATATGCGGAGTCCACATCTGAAACTACCGTTATATTGTAGCCATGAAGGATGTTCCTCAAGGGTCAAAGAGGAGAACTTCACCAACATCAGGAATAAAACTCAGAAAGGGGGAATCAATAAAACTTAGAAGTAAAAAATAAAACAGTAGTCCACTCTGGATGTGCAGCACACTGTAGGAGGGGTGCACCCATAGGGGGCTTCTGCTTTTTTTTATTTTTATTATTTTAACTTTTAATAATTCATATTTTTATCTGGACACAGCTGTACACATAGCCTGAGTCATTTGAATCAGCCTATTAACCTAAATTTTACAAGTTCGGTTACCATCCCTTTAAAACTAGACTGAAGATTTTCATGGGGTTACAAAGGTGACAGAAGATACAAATGACATATTATAGAGTAATAAGTCACAAATTCAGCTATCAGATTTACTGGGCTCAACAATCACATATAAAAAGGGATTTTCTGAGACTTTTTATCTGAAGACCTATCCTCTGAATACGCGGGACGCGCGTCAATCGGCACCGGCGCCTGCAGAGGCGCCATGGACTTCTCTCAGATCACCAAGCACTGCGCCGTACTATACATAGGATGGCAGCAGTGCATTGTATCGCTGCTCAGACCCATTCAATGGGATAAGCTGCACTATAGCTACCGTATGTGAAAAATTAACATAATGGTCTAGGCAAAGCTTAAAAAAAGCTGTGGCGCTACTGCGAGGGCCACCACCTTCTGAAACTGCTAATCTGGGGGAGTCCAACGTGTCCGACACTCACAAACAAAATACTGATGACCTCTCATTTAAAAGATCTTGGAAAATCCTTTTAAGTTTTGCAGATTCCCCCTTTTCAGTTTTATAACAATAAATATATCAGAAAAGGTACTGCTAACAGCACTATAAAGCCAATATAAATGTACGCTATATAAATGTACGCTTATATAACTACTATAATATTGCTCCTATGTACAGGAATATAACTACTATAATACTGCTCTTATGTACAAGAATATAACTACTATAATACTGCTCCTATGTACAAGAATATAACTACTATAATACTGCTCCTATGTACAAGAATATAACTACTATAATACTGCTCCTATGTACAAGAATATACCTACTATAATACTGCTCCTATGTACAAGAATATAACTACTATAATACTGCCTCCTATGTACAAGAATATAACTACTATAATACTGCTCCTATGTACAAGAATATAACTACTATAATACTGCTCCTATGTACAAGAATATAACTACTATAATACTGCTCCTATGTACAAGAATATAACTACTATAATACTGCTCCTATGTACAAGAATATACCTACTATAATACTGCTCCTATGTACAAGAATATAACTACTATAATACTGCCTCCTATGTACAAGAATATAACTACTATAATACTGCTCCTATGTACAAGAATATAACTACTATAATACTGCTGCTATGTGCAAGAATATAACTACTATAATACTGCCTCCTATATACAAGAATATAACTACTATAATACTGCTCCTATGTACAAGAATATAACTACTATAATACTGCCTCCTATGTACAAGAATATAACTACTATAATACTGCTTCCTATGTACAAGAATATAACTACTATAATACTGCTCCTATGTACAAGAATATAACTACTATAATACTGCTCCTATGTACAAGAATATAACTACTATAATACTGCTCCTATGTACAAGAATATAACTACTATAATACTGCCCCTATGTACAAGAATAGAACAACTATAATACTGCTCCTATGTACAAGAATATAACTACTATAATACTGCTCCTATGTACAAGAATATAACTACTATAATACTGCTGCTATGTGCAAGAATATAACTACTATAATACTGCCTCCTATGTACAAGAATATAGCTACTATAATACTGCTCCTATGTACAAGAATATAACTACTATAATACTGCCTCCTATGTACAAGAATATAACTACTATAATACTGCTCCTATGTACAAGAATATAACTACTATAATACTGCTCCTATGTACAAGAATATATCTACTATAGTACTGTCTCCTATGTACAAGAATATAACTACTATAATACTGCTCCTATGTACAAGAATATAACTACTATAATACTGCCTCCTATGTACAAGAATATAACTACTATAATACTGCTCCTATGTACAAGAATATAACTACTATAATACTGCTCCTATGTACAAGAATATAACTACTATAATACTGCTCCTATGTACAAGAATATAACTACTATAATACTGCTCCTATGTACAAGAATATAACTACTATAATACTGCTCCTATGTACAAGAATATAACTACTATAATACTGCCTCCTATGTACAAGAATATAACTACTATAATACTGCTCCTATGTACAAGAATATAACTACTATAATACTGCTCCTATGTACAAGAATATAACTACTATAATACTGATACCATGTACAAGATTATAACTACTATAATACTGATACCATGTACAAGATTATAACTACTATAATACTGCTCCTATGTACAAGAATATAACTACTATAATACTGCTCCTATGTACAAGAATATAACTACTATAATACTGCCTCCTATGTACAAGAATATAACTACTATAATACTGCCTCCTATGTACAAGAATATAACTACTATAATACTGCTCCTATGTACAAGAATATAACTACTATAATACTGCCTCCTATGTACAAGAATATAACTACTATAATACTGCCTCCTATGTACAAGAATATAACTACTATAATACTGCTTCTATGTACAAGAATATAACTACTATAATACTGCTCCTATGTACAAGAATATAACTACTATAATACTGCTCCTATGTACAAGAATATAACTACTATAATACTGATCATTGATTAGGAATATAAATACTACAATTCTCCTTGCAACACCCAAGTGGTTTGACTTTGGGCTAAACCTAAGGGTGTTATTTTGGCAGTCCCATGTATTCACCCTTTAACCCCTATACAGGGATCTGGATATCTTAGCAGGGGTGTGACCAGGTTGCTTCCTCCTACAGTAGTCCTTGTGTGGCCGACAACTAACCCAAAGCAGTCAGAGACACGTGTCTGGGGCACCAAAAAATTTGGCAAAACTGGAAGTCAGGGGAGGCAGCAATGGGTCAATACAATAGGCACAGGCATCAGGCAGAGGTTGGTACACGGGCAGACAAATGGAACTGCACATCCTGCCAAGGATCACACTTTTTCAAGGGAAGACATATGGACATAATTGGTTTTTGGGTTATGAAATGAATTGAATATCCGAGCAGATGGGGGAAATCTCAGTCACAGTAAAGGAACCCAACAGTAATATTTCCCTGAGCAAATGAATTCAATTTAGTAATACGTGCGACCCTGACTGTTCTATACACTGTCATTAATTCTCAGAGAAGTATGCCGATCATATGACATCACACTGCACACATGAACAGAGGGAAGTTTATCCTTGTCACAATGTATCAGGAAAATAATTCATTGTCTTCTTAGATGTGGCAGTTTCTTGAGGTTGGAGTAAAGCTGAGTAGCGCCGAGCTTTCCCAGAATGTGTAAGTGTGAGTGGTGTGTGCCTGTACGTCTCCTGCCGGCCCCTGATGATACAAGAGGGGGGCAGGGTATTTGGGATGGGTACTGCACTATAATGTGAATGTTTTTCAGGTGAAATACACAAATCATATAGACTAGCAGGGGCGGACTGGGAACTTAAAGTGGCCCTGAAAAAAATACAAAAAAGGGCCCCGTTTTGTAGTTGGGTCCAAACTGATCGAAGAGAGGTCCAGCAATACCATATTGCGGCACATTATAACAGTGTTTCTCAACCAGTGTGCCTCCAGCTGTTGCAAAACTACAACTCCCAGCATGCCCGCACAGCCAAAGGCTGTCCAGGCATGCTGGGAGTTGTAGTTTTGCAACAGCTGGAGGCACACTGGTTGGGAAACACTGCTCTATAACACCCCAACAGACCCAAAAACCACAGTCCATCACAAAATACTGCCAGCAGCACAAAATACATCCCCAAAAACATCCACTGGTCAGCCATGAGGAGGGTTCAGGCGGACCCCTGAGCATCGGCCCACCGGGAAATTTCCCTGTAAGTTTTATGGCCAATCCGCCCCTGTAGACTAGGTTCTGTTCACATCTAAGGCCCCGTCCATAGCGTTCACCCTAGATCCGTCAGACGCTTCTGCAGAACTCTATGGACTTTGTTATATTTGCTGCGCCCCACCTTGGTTTTCCCTTCTGTATTGGAGGTGCATGCTACATACAGATACAGCATACAGTAAATAGATAGATAGATATAGATAGTAAATAGAGAGATAGATAGATATCCATTACCCCAGCAGCCCAGGAGTAAGCAGCATTAAACATGAGCTCCTGAGTTTTCATCACTTTATACCTTGTAATGAGCAAATTTTAGGACAAAATCTGGGAAATATCGACTCCATGGGATACAGAAGCGAGCAGGACTAAATCTCTTCATGAAAAAGGAAAAACTTATGGATTTTAAAGGACAAAACAAAATTTTTGCTTAGAGGACAGACGGCAATTAACAGGACAGACTACAAACAACAAGCACCATCATCCTCCAGAGAACTTAGAACCCACAGGTGAGACCTCCTGCTCCAACACCAACCCCCCCACAACCTCACTAGAAACTGCTAGAGACCAAACTCCATAGAAATAAGGATATTATTTAAGAAATGAAAAACCACGATTTGGAACAAGGAATGTCCAGCAATGTAGATGAGGAAAAGACACAAGGCTCGGCCAGCAGGGGGTCAGACATCCCTGAGATAACATACTCAGAAGGGCTGAGGGGCACTCAAGCAAGGAAAGCTGTAATAGATGCCACCATTAGACAGAGTCCAGAGACCCTCTATGCTGATTTCACTTATAAGGAGCCACAGAGGAGGAAAGCGGACGTAGTGTTCTTCACTGAGAAGACGTCTGCCTGGCACACAGCCTTCTGCAGACATTATATTAACGTATCAAAGTGCGGCATCAACAGGGGCCGACAGATCAGGATAAAGGAAACAGGGGATGAGGAGGACACTGTACTCGCCATAAATCTATACAACACCGGCACCATCGTGATACAAGTCAATGAGGACAACTTAACACAGTTAGAAAGAACCTTTCCTTATATCAAAAACTTGACCCAAAAATACAAGTCAGAAGAAAAGGCAGAGACAACCCCCAAAGACCCCCCTGAGGCTTCAGGTGAGGATGCCTCCCACCCAACACCCGGCATTCTCAGAGACTGTTTATCTCAATTAGAAAGAGACTTTGTTCAATTCAAGGAAGAACTTCAAAGAAACCGAAGTGGCAAAAATGCAAATGACAAAGCACTTAAAGAAATAAACAAAGTGAAATATGAATTTACAGCAGCTGTGGGAGAAATGCAATGTAAACTGCATGCCCTACAACAAGAAAATAGAAAGCTACAACAAGAGATAACAGATCTAAAGATACAGAATCAGGAAGGGGGTCAGGGAAGAGCACAGACACAATGACAAACATCATCCCAAACCAAAGATCCGTAACACATTAACAACACCAGAAATGAATGTGACCACACCAACCAATAGCGGATTGCTACACGGGGAGACAGAGCCAACAATTATTAGAACCCCAAGCACAAACCAACATGAAGATCCAGTAACAGGACCGAACAGCACCCAGGAAACCTCCAGCAAGCGGCCCGTAAGCCCCAATGTCCGGATACAGTACTAATCATGGACTCCAATGGGAAATACCTGAACATGAGGCGGCTTTTCCCAAAAGAAAGGGTTCTGCTACCCAGAAAGGATGTGCCCAACGATACCATCCAAACCATTAACACTGAACTAGCAGCTAAGATCAGCTCTGTGCCAAACGTCACCCTGGCACAACACCCCGCCATCAACCGCCTTCATCTATATGACAGCAAACGAAGGATGAAGGACATTGTACTAAACAGAACCCCCCGGCCTAGACCCTACACAGGCCAATTTGGAGACAACAGGGAAAGTTCACCGACAACACAAAGAACTCAAGTATCAAACTCCACACGGCAAAAAGGAAACAAGGCCCTGTACCCCAACGCGGGCCACCAGAGGCAAAAACCATGTAGGAAACCACCCGCCTTACACAGAGAAATACAGAGCAGAGACCTAGATGAGATAAAAAGCCTGCTCAGAACTTTATGTAGAACATTCAAGTGACTGGACAACACAAGCCTTATCTATCATACCAGAACCAGTCAGACCCCCTGCTCGTCCTATGAAACCTACTCATTACAAGGTATAAGGACCCGCTATGACATCCTTTATAATCAGCAGCTGGGACATCCAAGGTCTGAACGCATCAGCCTTTGGATGTAAAGTAAATGATCCAGACTTCACCTAGAGTTTGAGAAACATCGACATTCAAATCCTTCTAGAAACATGGACTAAGGCAGAGAGCGAGTCCCTGGCACCCACTGGATAGAGGTAAATCTCTGTCCCGGCCCTGAAAAATAAAACCACCAAACTTGGCCGCTGTTCGGAAGGAATACTAGTGTGGTATAAAGTGGAGCTCCATGAGCAGATCAGACCAGTGAGATGAGGAAACAGCCATATCTGGATCAGAATAGACCGCTCTATCCTCACCTCCCAGTCCGACATCTACCTCTGTCCCCCTACTACAACCCAGAATGCTTTGAGATCCTGCAAAGGGAAGCCGCCCACTATCAAACCCTGGGCAAAGTCCTTATCATGGGAGACCTCAATGTCAGAACAGGCAGGAAAAGAGACTACCTGACCACAGATGGAAACTTCTATACAGTATATATGGAGCACAGACCGACAGCGACAGCTCAGTACATACAGAGGAAGAGTTACGACAGCACGGTAAATAAAAGTGGCAAAAAATTGTTGAGTCTTTGCTGAAGCCTAGGACTCCACATCCTCAAAGGTCGCACCAAGAGAGACTCTATAGGAAGGACTACATTAAACTCCCAAGTGGGTAGCAACATAGTAAACTACGCCATCACAGACATGGACCCCGCAAAATTGGGGCCTTCATAGTCAGCCCACAATCGACAAACAAACCACCAGGACAAATACCTCAGTAGCCGGGGCTCTTCACACTACCTTCTTCTTATAAGTGGTCCAAGACATCGGCTCAGAAATATAAAGAGGTGCACAATAAACCAGAAATCGAAGGGATGCTCTACTACAAGGTGTTTGAGATAAACCCAGAAGGAGTCAATCAAGCGGTAAGAGATCTTAATAATATATTTTACACCATGGCAGAAATGGCTGACCTGAAAAAGTATATCCACCTGAAGCAAAAAGAAGATAACCCCAACAATTGGTTTGATGAGGAGTGCAGAGCTGTACGGAGGACCTTAAGATTGGCCTCAAATAAAAAGCATAGAGATCCCAACAACACCAAACTGCGGGAAGTGTACTACACAATGCAGAGGCAATACAAAACTCTCCTCAGAAGGAAAAAGCAAGAATATACCTCTACGAAACTTACACAGCTTCAAGATGCCCTCCAAGATAACGCCTTCTGGGAACTATGGAACATCCTGGGCACAAATGAGAAGAAAAACAACCTTCATAATCAGAATGGCAACATCTGGCTCCAGTATTTCCGAGACCTCTACGGATACATCCCAAAAGAAGAACGTAACCCAGACCAAGAACAAATTAGGTCAAAATTTAAGAGCATGGAAGAGATACTTAAAGATTTCCAAAACCCACTAGATTCACCCATAACACTGCAGGAGATATCAGAGAGAGTATCAACCATAAGAGGTAAGAAACCCAGCGGCACAAATGGCATCCCACCCGAAATGATTAAGTACAGCCCACCAGCAATACAGGCAGCCATAGCAAAACTGCACAACATTGTGCTGAGCGCTGGCTACTTCCCTCATGCCTGGAACCAAGGTGTCAAAACCCCAATACACAACAGCGGGGACAGGTATGACCCGGCCAACCACGAGGGATATGCAATCTAGGGAAACTATTGACCAAACTTGAGCTTCAAATCAGCCATTGAGGAGCTGAAAGACAAAGCATGCAAGACCTTCTACAACATCAGAAGATGACTGTACCACCTCAAAGCACCCGTGAGGCTCTGGCTTAAAATCTTTGACTCCATCATTGCACCAATCCTCCTGTATGGCAGTGAAGTCTGGGGCCCTCACACGTACCCCGACTGGTCAAGATGGGATTCCAGCCCAACAGAAATATTCCACCTGGAATTCTGTAAGCATCTCCTCCAGGTCCATCGGAGCACCACTAACAGTGCCTGTCGAGGGGAGCTGGGCAGATTCCCTCTACACTTTACAATCCAGAAGAGGGCGCTATTATTCTGGGGCCATCTACATGGTAGTAGTGAAGGCTCCCATTACCATAAAGCCTTGCTACACCAAGGGATCCCAGGCAAGGCAAAGCCCCAAAATCAACCTACTGAAGCCCAGCCCGACCAGATAATCACCCCACACCACCTCACGAAAGCCAGGACCAGGAACACAGTAAACAAGAGACAAGAGGAATACGTCAGTGAATGGAGGAAGGAGGTGAGAGCATCCCAGAAGCTGACGGTGTACCAGAGCATGCAGAAAGACTACAAACTGGCCCCATATCTGGAGAAACCAGGGAACCCCAAAGACCGTAAAATCCTAAGCCGCTACAGACTGAGCGCCCCCCAGTCTGGCCATAGAATCCTGACGGCATCAACAGAGCTACGTGCCTAGAGAAAGCAGACTGTGCCCGCAGTGCCACCTGGAGGCGGTGGAGGATGAGGCCCACTTCCTGATATACTGTCCCAAATACTCAGCAGTGAGGGACATCCACTTTAGGAGACTGTCTGATCTCTGCCCAGACTTCAGCTCCATGGAGGAGGAAGAGAAGCTGCCCATCCTGCGGGGAGAGGAAGAAAACACTGTGGACATAACAGCACAATATATCAGTGCCTGCCACAGACTGAGAGGCGCTTGATATGCCATGGACTCCGATACCCTGACCCGTGGTGTGTCCGCACCCCCCTTCCCCGTCATGATACGCCACGGACTCCTATACACCAACCCCGGGTGTGTCCCCATTTCTTAACCCCCTATTTCCCACATGCTTTGGCAATACTAATGTATAATTTTAGACCTGCCAATAAAGCTCTATTGATTGATAGATATTAGATAGATAGATAGATATGAGATATATAGATAGACCCACCTGAGAATAATCCTAGTAAGAGGACTGAAATGTTGCAGTTTGTGGTGAATAAACTACTCTTGGTAGCGCTGCCGTATTTTTTTTTTTCAAATTTTTATAGTTTGTGGATGTCGGTCATATCCTAGACTGCTGGCAGACTGATATCTTAGAGAGCTTTTGCTAGTGCTGCTCCAATTTTGATTTTAGATATGAGATAGACAGATAGGTAGGTAGATAGATAGATAATAGATAGACAGACAGACCTAGACTCTGATACCTTGGGCATCAAGGGGCACAGACATAAGACTGCAGGCAAGTGCCCATGTTGCCAGTGTTTACGATGCCACTGCTTTTTAGGCGTCCTACAGACCGGTCAGTAGATAGCAGTAGATTGGTGAGTAGATAGCAGTAGATTAGTCAGTAGATAGCAGTAGATCAGTCAGTAGATAGCAGTAGATAGCAGTAGATCGGTCAGTAGATCGGTCAGTAGATAGCAGTAGATCGGTCAGTAGATTGCAGTAGATTAGTCAGTAGATAACAGTAGATCGGTCAGTAGATAGCAGTAGATCGGTCAGTAGATAGCAGTAGATCGGTCAGTAGATAGCAGTAGATCGGTCAGTAGATAGCAGTAGATCGGTCAGTAGATAGCAGTAGATCGGTCAGTAGATAGCAGTAGATTGGTCAGTAGATAGCAGTAGATTTGTCAGTAGATAGCAGTAGATTGGTCAGTAGATCGGTCAGTAGATCGGTCAGTAGATAGCAGTAGATTGGTCAGTAGATAGCAGTAGATTGGTCAGTAGATAGCAGTAGATTGGTCAGTAGATAGCAGTAGATTTGTCAGTAGATCGGTCAGTAGATAGCAGTAGATCGGTCAGTAGATATCAGTAGATTTGTCAGTAGATAGCAGTAGATTTGTCAGTAGATAGCAGTAGATTTGTCAGTAGATAGCAGTAGATCGGTCAGTAGATCGGTCAGTAGATAGCAGTAGATCGGTCAGTAGATCGGTCAGTAGATAGCAGTAGATTGGTCAGTAGATAGCAGTAGATTGGTCAGTAGATAGCAGTAGATTGGTCAGTAGATAGCAGTAGATTGGTCAGTAGATAGCAGTAGATTGGTCAGTAGATAGCAGTAGATTGGTCAGTAGATAGCAGTAGATCGGTCAGTAGATAGCAGTAGATCGGTCAGTAGATCGGTCAGTAGATAGCAGTAGATCGGTCAGTAGATAGCAGTAGATTGGTCAGTAGATAGCAGTAGATTGGTCAGTAGATAGCAGTAGATCGGTCAGTAGATCGGTCAGTAGATAGCAGTAGATTGGTCAGTAGATAGCAGTAGATTGGTCAGTAGATAGCAGTAGATCGGTCAGTAGATAGCAGTAGATCGGTCAGTAGATCGGTCAGTAGATAGCAGTAGATCGGTCAGTAGATAGCAGTAGATTGGTCAGTAGATAGCAGTAGATTGGTCAGTAGATAGCAGTAGATTGGTCAGTAGATAGCAGTAGATCGGTCAGTAGATAGCAGTAGATTGGTCAGTAGATAGCAGTAGATTGGTCAGTAGATAGCAGTAGATCGGTCAGTAGATCGGTCAGTAGATAGCAGTAGATCGGTCAGTAGATAGCAGTAGATCGGTCAGTAGATAGCAGTAGATCGGTCAGTAGATAGCAGTAGATTGGTCAGTAGATAGCAGTAGATAGCAGTAGATCGGTCAGTAGATAGCAGTAGATCGGTCAGTAGATAGCAGTAGATCGGTCAGTAGATAGCAGTAGATAGCAGTAGATCGGTCAGTAGATAGCAGTAGATCGGTCAGTAGATAGCAGTAGATAGCAGTAGATTGGTCAGTAGATAGCAGTAGATAGCAGTAGATCGGTCAGTAGATAGCAGTAGATCGGTCAGTAGATAGCAGTAGATCGGTCAGTAGATAGCAGTAGATTGGTCAGTAGATAGCAGTAGATCGGTCAGTAGATAGCAGTAGATCGGTCAGTAGATAGCAGTAGATTGAGGGGTCTGTGAACCCCTACTGATGACGAGGAGGAGGCTGCAGTCACTATTGTCCCCCAGACCTTTGGCTTTGGCGCTGGTCGGAGTCTGGTCGGGGCGATGCTGGTAACAATGTTTCCTTTCACGTCAGTGTAATTACATTGTATTTTCACAACCTGTAAACTTTGCTACTTACTTGTCGTGTTGTACTTTATCCCATTGAAAAAATCCGGGCAAGGTCTCTCCACCAACTCGCCGGCTACACTTCTCGGCCAACAGGTGCCGATCTGATCGATGGTGGCGCTGCAGTGAGGACCTGAAGATTGAAAAAAAGAATTTATATGAAAAAAATAAAAAGGAGAAATCTTCAGGAAATGCAGAGACGTCATAAAGAGAGATCCCTGGAGCCCCGCAGCTGCCTCCTACCATCAAACAGGAAAGTGTGGTTGCTGGTGAGAAAACTGTCCTGAAACGCGTCCAGTAAGCTGCAGTTGGCATCAAATTCGTCTATAATGATCTCGAATATGGTGCTATCCATCCTGGAGGTGGCAGCTGCGGTGGGATGTGGAGGATACAGTAGTGAGACTGGGGGCTCTCATGTGCTCCCTGTGTATAAGACTCAGCAGAGCAGCCAATCACAGAGGAGGGAGATGCTGCTC
Source organism: Bufo gargarizans (assembly GCF_014858855.1). Lineage (NCBI taxonomy): Eukaryota > Metazoa > Chordata > Amphibia > Anura > Bufonidae > Bufo > Bufo gargarizans. The sequence continues at coordinate 479,600,868 of NC_058084.1, read as the reverse complement.
AGCTCTGCTATGTCTGCAGGAGGGATGCTACACAGCTCCACGCAGGGAGAAGGCAGACTTCACAGGGTTAACCTCTTACTGCCTGCAAGTGCAGAGCGCAGAAATCCCCAGCCGTGTATACACCGCCCGCATACAGCAGATACATGAGAGATATCAGACTGCCCGCACTCTTACCCCTCCTGTCTTACTTCTATCTATTACCGTTTGTTTTTTTCCCTCGCTCACCCATTGTCTCTCCCCTTTACTACTCTTTTCTTTATCTTTCACTCTTATTCTTGCCGATCTCGCTTTTATTTACCACTCTTTCTTATCTCTCTCTAGCTTACCTCACCACCTCTCTCTCTCTCCACCTTACTTCTCTCTCTTCTCTTACCGCTCTCTTTTTTACCTCAGCCTCTCCCTTGCCTCCCCATCTCATGCCCTTTCTCTGTCTAATCCTATTTCTTCCTGACACCTCTCTCTCGCTCTCTCTCTTGTGCTCTCTCTCTCTCTTGTACTCTCTCGCTCTCTCTCTCTTGTTCTCTCTCTCCCGCTCTCTCTCTTGTGCTCTCTCTCACTCTCTCTCTTGTGCTCGCTCTCTCTCTCTTGTGCTCTCTCACTTGTGCTCTCTCTCGCTCTCTCTTGTGCTCTCTCTCTCTTGTGCTCTCTCTCGCTCTCTCTCGCTCTCTCTCTTGTGCTCTCTCTCTCTCTCTTGTGCTCTCTCTCTCGCTCTCTCACTTGTGCTCTCTCTCTCTCTCTCTCGCTCTCTCTCTTGTGCTCTCTCTCTTGTGCTCTCTCTCTCGCTCTCTCTCTTGTGCTCTCTCTCTCTAGCTCTCTCTCTTGCTCTCTCTCTCTCGCTCTCTCTCTCTTTTGTGCTCTCTCTCTCTCTCTTGTGCTCTCTCTTGTGCCCTCTCTCTTGCTCTCTCTCTCGCTTTCTCTCTCGCTCTTTCTCTCGCTTTCTCTCTCTCGCTCTTGTTCTCTCTTTTGTGCTCTCTCTCTCTTGTGCTCTCTCTCTCGCTCTCTCTTGTGCTCTCTCTCGCTCTCTCTCTTGTGCTCTCTCTCTTGTGCTCTCTCGCTCTCTCTCTCTTGGCTCTCTACTCTTGTGCTCTCTCGCTCTCTCTCTCTTGTTCTCTCGCTCTCTCTTGTGCTCTCTCTCGCTCTCTCTCTCTCTTGTGCTCTCTCTCTCGCGCTCTCTCTTGTGCTCTCTCTCTCGCGCTCTCTCTTGTTCTCTCGCTCTCTCTTGTGCTCTCTCTCTCTCTCTTGCTCTCTCTCTTGTGCTCTCTCTCTCTCTCTTGTGCTCTCTCTCTCTCACTCTCTCTCTAGTGCTCTCTCTCTCTCTTGTGCTCTCTCTTGTGCTCTCTCTGTCGCTCTCTCTCTTGTGCTCTCTCTCTCGCTCTCTCTTGTGCTCTCTCTTGTGCTCTCTCTCTCGTTCTCTCGCTCTCTCTTGTGCTCTCTCTCGCTCTCTCTCTCTTGTGCTCTCGCTCTCGCTCTCTTGCTCTCTCTCTTGTGCTCTCTCTCTCGCTCTCTCTTGTGCTCTCTCTCTCTCTTGTGCTCTCTCTTGGGCTCTCTCTCACTCTCTCTTGTGCTCTCTCTCTCTCACTCTCTCTTGTGCTCTCTCTCGCTCTCTCTCTCTTGTGCTCTCTCTTGTGCTCTCTCTCTCTCGTGCTCTCTCTCGCTCTCTCTCTTGCTCTCTCTCTTGTGCTCTCTCTCTCTCACTCTCTCTCGTGCTCTCTCGCTCTCTCTTGTGCTCTCTCTCTCTCGCTCTCTCTTGCTCTCTCTCTTGTGCTCTCTCTCTCGCTCTCTCTCTCTCTCATTCTCTCTCTCTTGTGCTCTCTCTCTCGCTCTCTCTTGTGCTCTCTCTCTCGCTCTCTCTTGTGCTCTCTCTCTCTCTCGTGCTCTCTCTCTCATTTTCTCTCTTGTGCTCTCTCTCGCTCTCTCTCTTGTGCTCTCTCTCTCGCTCTCTCTCTTGTGCTCTCTCTCTCTCACTCTCTCTCTTGTGCTCTCTCTCTCTTGTGCTCTCTCTCTCTCGCTCTCTCTCATTCTCTCTCTCTTGTGCTCTCTCTCTCGCTTTCTCTTGTGCTCTCTCTCGCTCTCTCTTGCTCTCTCTTGTGCTCTCTCTCTCTTGCTCTCTCTTGTGCTCTCTCTCTCTCTTGTGCTCTCTCTCTCTTGTGCTCTCTCTCGCTCTCTCCCTTGCACTCTCTCTTGTGCTCTCTCTCGCTCTCTATCTCTTGCTCTCTCTTTCTCTTGTGCTCTCTTGCTCTCTCTCTCGCTCTCTCGCTCTCTATCTCTTGCTCTCTCTCGCTCTCTCCCTTGCGCTCTCTCTTGTGCTCTCTCTCGCTCTCTATCTCTTGCTCTCTCTCTCTCTTGCTCTCTCTCTCTCTCTCTCTCTCTTGCTCGCTCTCTCTCTCTCTTGCTCTCTCTCTCTCTTGCTCTCTCTCTCTCGCTCTCTATCTCTTGCTCTCTCTCGCTCTCTCCCTTGCGCTCTCTCTTGTGCTCTCTCTCGCTCTCTATCTCTTGCTCTCTCTCTCGCTCTCTATCTCTTGCTCTCTCTCTCTCTCTCTCTTGCTCTCTCTCGCTCTCTCTCTCTCTCTCGCTCTCTATCTCTTGCTCTCTCTCGCTCTCTCCCTTGCGCTCTCTCTTGTGCTCTCTCTCGCTCTCTATCTCTTGCGCTCTCTCTCTCTCTCTCTCTTGCTCTCTCTCTCTCTCTCGCTCTCTCTCTCTTGCTCTCTCTCTCTCTCGCTCTCTATCTCTTTCTCTCTCTCTCTTGCTCTCTCTCTCTCTTGCTCTCTCTCTCTCTCGCTCTCTATCTCTTGCTCTCTCTCGCTCTCTCTCGCTCTCTCCCTTGCGCTCTCTCTTGTGCTCTCTCTCGCTCTCTATCTCTTGCTCTCTCTATCTCTCGCTCTCTCTTGTGCTCTCTCTATCTCTTGCTCTCTCTCGCTCTCTCCCTTGCGCTCTCTCTTGTGCTCTCTCTCGCTCTCTATCTCTTGCTCTCTCTCTTTCTCTTGTGCTCTCTTGCTCTCTCTCTCTCGCTCTCTTGTGCTCTCTCTCTCTCACTCTCTCTCTCGCTCTCTCCCTTGCGCTCTCTCTTGTGCTCTCTCTCGCTCTCTATCTCTCTCTCTCTCTCTCTCGCTCTCTCTCTCTCTCGCTCTCTCTCTATCAGCCCCTCCAACCTCCTGCCCCTCCGCCCATTTTTATGGTGAGACTCTTTCTCTACAATAATCAGTAACGATTTCTTGTTACTTTTTATAACATCCCGGCAAATAGCGATGAAATAAAATGGTAGAAAATCACTGAATGGAAGGATTTGAAAGAGATTTAGCAGCGAGACGGAGCCCAAACCTGACTGGGCTGATGCGATACCTGCGTCTGCACCTCGAGGGGCCTGCGGAAGGGCGCGGGGAACACGCAGAGGACCCGCCCCGGAATTTGTGCATTTCCACACCAAAAGCCATATGTGTTACGTGCAGTTTTCGGTGCGGATATGATGCGGTTCCGCCGCAGATCTCCGCCTTCCATTGAAAAGGTGTGATACCGCGTCCCATCTTGACACTTATCTAAAAGTCGCAAATTATGGCCCAGAAATGGCGAGCGAGTAAAAAGTCTGTCCCTCAGTGGTTTTTCTTTAAAGCCACTTTACTGGGATTTTTATAAAGAATGGAACAATAGAACAATGGACCCGCGTCGTCTCCGAAATATATTTCCATCCCGTTCCCATCCTAACTGCTAAACGGAACCGGTCATCAGAAAACGGCAGAATCATTCAATCAAGTTTTTATGTCAGAGGTTTTTTTTTTTATTTATGGTGATTTATTTTTTTTATTCCATTATATCTATCTCCTATCTATCTATCTATCTATCTATTTATCTATCTATTTATCTATTATTTATCTATCTATTATCTATCTATCTATTTTTATCTATATTTTTTAACCCTAAAATACTGCAGTTTTCACACTGCCCAATAGGCCTTATAATATGCCCTATTCTTTAGAATTTAGAGATATTGCTTTACGGCAGGCACATGAGCCATAGACACAATAGAGTGGAGGGGACCTCACTGACTTCTATGGCGGAGTGTTGTGTGTGTACAGGTCATTGTGCAGGGAGAGAGAGAGATTAGATAAGCTGTGCCCATCACCTCCTGTGAATCGTGGATTTTGTGTTATCTATACAAAGGTGATATCCATCATTGTAATCCTGTCTGTGATGATAATGAGATGACTGCTGAGAAGTGATCTCTACAGAAAAAGAAGTCTTAACATATTATTAGCCTTAGTGGCCAATTGCAGGATGTGAGAATTTTTAAAAATATAAATAGCGACATGGAAAATGGATAGAAATCACCAATTATTCCAAAATAGGTTTAACATATAAACTTGATTTACACATTTACATTGGTTTATCTATCCTGTAATCCTCTATTAAAGGGATTCTTGGGGCTCTCCTATATTGATGACCTATCCTCAGGATTGACTCCGATCGACTGTATGAAGGGAAGGCGCACGCGGTGTCCACGTGCCACGTGCTGCTGCTATGTCTATGGAGAGCAGGAAGAGAGACGGGAGAACCCCTTTAACAATACATAGTTATGTCCACTAGGCGGCTCCGTTTTACAAATCTCAGATGCTATAAACAATGTATCACTATCTGCACCTTAAAGGGGTTGTCATATCTGGACACATAGCATCTCGTTTAGCATATGCCATAGACAGATAGTTATAGGTCCCACCTCTGGGCCCGACTTCATAACTAGAAAGGGGCCCGACCATGAATGGAGAGAAAGCTGCACATTTGGGGTTCTCTCCATTCACTGCTATTGGACTTTTGTGAATAGAAGATCATTGGCTAAGCTATTTTAGACAGCCCCATAGTGGGTGACGGGGTGGCCATGCTCGCCCAAGGTGTTCTTCATGCATTGTAGGGCCCCATTCTTGACACAGGAGTGGACCCAAGAGCTGGGACCCGAACCTACGAGTAACTTATCACATATTCTATCCTATCTGATCCCCACCACCCTCTTCAGACAATACAGAACACTAAATAGTTAAAATGTTCATGTAGTAAACAGGAAGAGAAGGCGGATCAGCGCAGTGTGCAGCCAAGAACGCGAAGGAGCGGCGAGAGATCACAGATAGAAAGAATCGCAGGGATTAGAAGTTTATACCCAGACACAATAAACTGACCCCGAGCTCCAAATCCCCCCTATAGGCATAAAGTCACATTGTACATTTTTGGCTGCCTGAAGCCACCACTAGGTGGAGCTCCCTGCAGACAGAGCTATACAGGCCCCCAGGGGGTCAATTAAAACTCCTTTCAGCTCCCTCTAGTGGCCCCCCTGATCTGGGATCCTTTCTAACACATTCTACCCAGAAAAAGTAAAAAATAAAATAAAAAATGAGAGTAGAATGGAAATGTGTAATATATGTAATGTGTCTGTCCATGCTTCTATTTATCCATTTTATATCTCATATCTATCTATGTATATATCTGTCTATTTATCAATCTATTAATCCATTATCCATCTATCTATCCAAAATATCTAAGGAAAACACAAAATAGAATGAAGAAACATGTAATATATGTTATATGGAACTTTCTATTTATCTGTCTACCTATGCAATATCTATCTATCTATCTATCTATCTATCTATCTATCTATCTATCTCATATCTATCTATCTATCTCATATCTATCTCTCTATCTATCTATTATCTATCTATCTCCTATCTATCTATCTATCTATCTATTATCTATCTATTATCTATCTATCTATCTATCTATTATCTATCTATTATCTATCTATCTATCTATTATCTATCTATTATCTATCTATCTATCTATCTATCTATCTATCTATCTATCTATCTATCATTATCTATCTCATATTTATCTATCTTTCTATCCATCTATCTATCTCATATCTATCTATCTATCTATCTATCTATCTCCTATCTATCTATCTATTATCTATCTATCTATTATTTATCTATCTTTACATATATATTTGCTAGAAGTAATTCGGGAAGTGTTCATGGACTGAGGTCGGGCGACTCCCTCTTTCCTTTCTTTCCGCATTGTTTTATGATCTAAGCCTCTAGATATAAGAATATTGATGATTGTTTTAGGAAATATGAGAGAGAAGCAACTCTGACCTCTATTATTTATCCAGATCTCAGACAGACGACGGATTTCATTAACTATTGCCCACTAACTCCCCACTCTCTTCCCACACATCTGCAAATATACAAGGACGACTCACAGCGGGTGTGGGGGGACATTACATCTACTGTATACTGCAGATTCCATCACAGCACAGGGAGAAAAACCGCAGAGCTAAGAACAGGAGGCAGTAAGAAGACGTCAACAATCGATTTCGGAAAGACATCAGAAGAGGTTATTATATTATATGTAAACCCCAACAACCAATACAAGACCCTGACAACAGCCACAAGTATCCCAACAACAGTGCAAAAGGAGAACACATAGAGAAGTTATATTCTTATACATATGAGCAGTATTATAGTAGTTATATTCTTGTACATAGGAGCAGTATTATAGTAGTTATATTCTTGTACATAGGAGGCAGTATTATAGTAGTTATATTCTTGTACATAGGAGCAGTATTATAGCAGTTATATTCTTGTACATAGGAGGCAGTTTTATAGTAGTTATATTCTTGTACATAGGAGCAGTATTATAGTAGTTATATTCTTGTACATAGGAGCAGTATTATAGTAGTTATATTCTTGTACATAGGAGCAGTATTATAGTAGTTATATTCTTGTACATAGGAGGCAGTATTATAGTAGTTATATTCTTGTACATAGGAGCAGTATTATAGTAGTTATATTCTTGTACATAGGAGGCAGTATTATAGTAGTTATATTCTTGTACATAGGAGCAGTATTATAGTAGTTATATTCTGTACATAGGAGCAGTATATAGTAGTTATATTCTTGTACATAGAAAGGCGTATTATAGTAGTTATATTCTTGTACATAGGAGCAGTATTATAGTATTATATTCTTGTACATAGGAAGCAGTATTATAGTGTTATATTCTTGTACATAGGAGCAGTATTATAGTAGTTATATTCTTGTACATAGGAGCAGTATTATAGTAGTTATATTCTGTACATAGGAGCAGTATTATAGTAGTTATATTCTTGTACATAGGAGGCAGTATTATAGTAGTTATATTCTTGTACATAGAAGCAGTATTATATTAGTTATATTCTTGTACATAGGAGCAGTATTATAGTAGTTATATTCTTGTACATAGGAGGCAGTATTATTGTAGTTATATTCTTGTACATAGGAGCAGTATTATAGTAGTTATATTCTTGTACATAGGAGGCAGTATTATAGTAGTTATATTCTTGTACATAGGAGCAGTACTATAGTAGTTATATTCTTGTACATAGGAGCAGTACTATAGTAGTTATATTCTGGTACATAGGAGCAGTATTATAGTAGTTATATTCTGGTACATAGGAGGCAGTATTATAGTAGTTATATTCTTGTACATAGGAGGCAGTATTATAGTAGTTATATTCTTGTACATAGGAGGCAGTATTATAGTAGTTATATTCTTGTACATAGGAGGCAGTATTATAGTAGTTATATTCTTGTACATAGGAGGCAGTATTATAGTAGTTATATTCTTGTACATAGGAGGCAGTATTATAGTAGTTATATTCTTGTACATAGGAGGCAGTATTATAGTAGTTATATTCTTGTACATAGGAGGCAGTATTATAGTAGTTATATTCTTGTACATAGGAGGCAGTATTCTAGTAGTTATATTCTTGTACATAGGAGCAGTATTATAGTAGTTATATTCTTGTACATAGGAGCAGTATTATAGTAGTTATATTCTTGTACATAGGAGGCAGTATTATAGTAGTTATATTCTTGTACATAGGAGCAGTATTATAGTAGTTATATTCTTGTACATAGGAGCAGTATTATAGTAGTTATATTCTTGTACATAGGAGCAGTATTATAGTAGTTATATTCTTGTACATAGGAGCAGTATTATAGTAGTTATATTCTTGTACATAGGAGCAGTATTATAGTAGTTATATTCTTGTACATAGGAGGCAGTATTATAGTAGTTATATTCTTGTACATAGGAGCAGTATTATAGTAGTTATATTCTTGTACATAGGAGGCAGTATTATAGTAGTTATATTCTTGTACATAGGAGGCAGTATTATAGTAGTTATATTCTTGTACATAGGAGGCAGTATTATAGTAGTTATATTCTTGTACATAGGAGGCAGTATTATAGTAGTTATATTCTTGTACATAGGAGGCAGTATTATAGTAGTTATATTCTTGTACATAGGAGGCAGTATTATAGTAGTTATATTCTTGTACATAGGAGCAGTATTATAGTAGTGATATTCTTATACATAGGAGGCAGTATTATAGTAGTTATATTCTTGTCATAGGAGCAGTATTATAGTAGTTATATTCTGTACATAGGAGGCAGTATTATAGTAGTTATATTCCTTGTACATAGAGAGCAGTATTATAGTAGTTTATTCTTGTACATAGGAGCAGTATTATAGTAGTTATATTCTTGTACATAGGAGCAGTATTACATAGTTATGTTCTTGTACATAGGAGCAGTATTATAGTAGTTATATTCTTGTACATAGGAGCAGTATTATAGTAGTTATAATTCTTGTACAATCGGAGCAGTATTATAGTAGTTATATTCTTGTACATAGGAGCAGTATTATAGTAGTTATATTCTTGTACATAGGAGCAGTATTATAGTAGTTATATTCTTGTACATAGGAGCAGTATTATAGTAGTTATATTCTTGTACATAGGAGCAGTATTATAGTAGTTATATTCTTGTACATAGGAGCAGTATTATAGTAGTTATTCTTGTACATAGGAGCAGTATTATAGTAGTTATATTCTTGTACATAGGAGCAGTATATAGTAGTTATATTCTTGTACATAGAGAGCAGTATTATAGTAGTTAGATTCTTGTACATAGGAGCAGTATTATAGTAGTTATATTCTTGTTAAACATAGGAGCAGTATTATAGTAGTTATATTCGTGTACATAGGAGCAGTATTATAGTAGTTATATTCTTGTACATAGGAGCATATTATAGTAGTTATATTCTTGTACAAGGAGCAGTATTATAGTAGTTATATCTTGTACATAGGAGCAGTATTATAGTAGTTATATTCTGTACATAGGAGCAGTATTATAGTAGTTATATTCTTGTACATAGGAGCAGATTATAGTAGTTATATTCTTGTACATAGGAGCAGTATTATAGTAGTTATATTCTTGTACATAGGAGCAGTATTATAGTAGTTATATTCTTGTACATAGAGAGCAGTATTATAGTAGTTATATTCTTGTACATAGGAGGCAGTATTACAGTAGTTATGTTCTTGTACATAGGAGCAGTATTATAGTAGTTATATTCTTGTACATAGGAGCAGTATTATAGTAGTTATATTCTTGTACATAGGAGCAGTATTATAGTAGTTATATTCTTGTACAAAGAAGCAGTATTATATCAGTTATAGTCTTGTACATAGGAGGCAGTTTTATAGTAGTTATATTCTTGTACATAGGAGCAGTATTATAGTAGTTATATTCTGGTACATAGGAGCAGTATTATAGTAGTTATATTCTTGTACATAGGAGCAGTATTATAGTAGTTATATTCTTGTACATAGGAGCAGTATTATAGTAGTTATATTCTTGTGCATAGGAGGCAGTATTATAGCAGTTATATTCTTGTACATAGGAGGCAGTTTTATAGTAGTTATATTCTTGTACATAGGAGGAGTATTATAGTAGTTACACTACTATAGTTGGGCATTTAAGCAGAAGTACCAATGGCAATTTCCTCATCTCAAACAAGTTATTGAAACAAAAGCCGACTTCAGTGCTGGGTATACCCCCACAAAAATGTCAGTATCTCAGGAACTTGTCTTCTGGCCTTGAGCATCAATTCCAGCTGGACAACGACGTCTCCTCCTGTTCACAAGTTGACTTATTGTCTGCTGAGGCATGGCACCCCACTCTTCTTGAAGGGCGGCCCTCAGGTCATTGAGATTCTGGGGTACAGAGTTTTGAGCCTCTATGCGGCGACTCAGCTGATCCAATAGGATTCAGGTCTGGAGAAAGTGCAGACCACTCCATCTGAGGTCCCCCAGTCTCCAACAGCTGTTCCCTAATGATGTGACCTCGATGAGCCGGCGCATTGTCCTCCATAAAGATGAAATTAGGCCTGTGTTTTTCATGCAGAGGCACAATGACTGGATTAATGATGTTCTTCAGGTAGTATGGGCTTGTCACTGGACCATTCACACAGTGTAGGGCAGTTCTGTATGGACTAGACACACCTTCCCACACTGTAACACCACCACCTAATGCATAACACTCTCCTTGAGGTCTCCAACATTGTTGGCGGCCATCATTTCTCCTCAGTCTGAATCGACTTTTATCAGTGAACAGCACTGAGGCCACCTGGTCCCTCGTCCAGCGTAGATGCTCTCTGGCCCATGCAAGGCGATGACGCCTGTGCCCGGTGGTGTAGTCAGATATCCTTGCAGGTCATCTAGCACGCAGACCACATTGATGTAAACAGTTTCGAATGGTCTCACGAAACACTTGGATGCCTCTCACCTCCATTAAATGTGCCTGGAGTTGTGTTGCTTCATCATCCGGTTATGCAGGGCATTGTTCACAATGAGGCGGTCATCAACGTGGGCTGTGGCCAAAGGACGTCCACTTCTATGCCTTTGCAGTTTCCGGAAGACAAGCAGACTAAGGACACGGATTACTGGAACCACGTCCTGTGGTTTGATGAGACCAAGATAAACTTATTTGGTTCAGATGGTGTCAAGCGTGTGTGGCGGCAACCAGGTGAGGAGCACAAAGACAAGTGTGTCCTGCCTACAGTCAAGCATGGTGGTGGGAGTGTCATGGTTTGGGGCTGCATGCCGGCTGCTGGCTGTGGGGGGCTACATGTCATTGAGGGAACCATGAATGCCACCATGTCCTGTGACATACTGAAGCAGAGCATGATCCCCTCCCTTCAGAAACTGGGACGCAGAGCAGTATCCAACATGATAATGACGCCAAACACCTCCAAGACGACCACTGCCTTGTAAAGAAACTGAGGGTAAAGGTGCTGGACTGGCCAAGCATGTCTCCAGACCTAAACCTGAGCATCCATGGGGTCTCCTCAAACGGAAGGTGGAGGAGCACAAGGTCTATAACATCCACCGGCTTCATGATGTCATCATGGAGGATGGAAGAGGATTCCAGTGGAACCTGTGAAGCTCCAGTGAACTTCATGCCCAAGAGAGTTAAGGCAGTGCTGGAAAATAATGGCCACACAAAATATTGACACTTTGGGCAAAATTTGGCCATTTGCACTTAGGTGTGTCCTCACTTGTTGCCAGCGGTTTAGACATTAATGGCTGTGAGTTGAGTAATTTTGAGGACACGCCCAATTTATATTTTTATACAAGCTGTACACTGATTACTGTACATTGTATCAAAGTGTCCGATTCTTAGTGTTGTCCTAGAAAAGATATAATAAATATTTACAAAAATGTGTCTCACTTCTGTAAGATACTGTAGTAGGTATTTTTTGTACATTACAAGCAGCTTTACTTTATTACTGTTTTTGGTATTGTTTGCTGTACCCGTGATCATTTCTAAACTGTCCTGTGTTTAGCAGCATATCCTGATTTTTGAATGCTTTTCATTCAGGCCTCTATAGTGGATTTATGGAAGGCATGCTATGTCTGGGTTCAGGTTTTGCAGCCACTTTAATCTCTCTGGTGTTTACTACATATTGTTCCTGGATTATGCAGCCAGTGCTATCAGTGTAATGGTTTTACAGCTTCTGTCAGGAGCACAGGGAGTGAAATAACAAAGGATGCATAGTGATATATCTTCACTACTTGCCGTTTCCATTTGCTAAACATTGCAGTGAATATCGCTGGCAGGAAGCCTGAAACTTGCAGTCAAACTGAGTTAACACTGCACCAATTAGGCAGTTCGTTTTTATCATGCCACTAGGCTCCATCAAATCCCATAATAAATTAATCTTTTTTTATTGAACGTATTGGGAAAGGGGTGCCCTTTTTCACTCCAGCTCTTAAAGGCTATGTACACCTTTGAGGGATTTATTTATTTATTGCATTGTACTTATTTTGAGGTAAATATAATTTTTGCAATTGGGCTTCATTAAAAATATGGAGCCCTTTCTTCTGTAGAGAGCTGAGATCCTCTATTAGCAGTCTCTGGAATCTCTCTCTCTTTTCCGTAAGTTGGGGAGCTGACAGGCTCTTTATCTCTGCTCTTTGACATTATGTCACGGACGTTCCCGCTACAGGTGAGACTGGCAACACGTGGTTTGATCTGACATGTTTTCCGTTTGGATCAAATGACGTCTGTGTTGTTTCTGGTGCTTGCCACATCTTCTTTCCCCAGGTGTGGCCATTAGGCTCATTTAACCTCCCTTATTTATAGTTGCTTCTCCCACAATGCTATGCAGTTTATAGCTTCTGTTTGGATCTTTGGATAGATTGTGGTTGGATCTCGGCTGGGTTCCTGATGCTTACATTGCTCTTTTGAAGTTAAGTCTTTCCTTTCCCTTTTGTATTTTGTTTGTGTTCTGTGTGTTGCATTTCCCTACTGTTTGTATTAGGCATATAGGAGACTCCTGTTCGTCCTACCTTTTGGAGAAACAGGTAGTCTCTTCCCTGCCATTAGTACGAGGGTCCTATAGGGCTAGATAGGACTCTAGGTATTCCTGCGTATGAACTCGCCTACCTTTGGGCTCTGTTCATACTGGTAGTCAGTCAGGATTTTGGTGAGGTTTTCACTAGGAGGTGTCCATCTTCCTTCCCTAGTTCTCAGGCCTGATTCGATGTTCCCCCTTCCCTCCTATGCTCGGTGTGGTGTTTCCCGCCCACACCGAAGCGTGACACATTATAAACACTCATTATAGCTCAGTTCTTATCTTACTATTAAGAATGTGGTTAAATAAGTCTTTATCACCTTTTAGTATTTCAGAAATAGGGGTTATTAGATGACCCGCACAAAGGGAAAGTAGGATTCCCACAGCTAGAAAAACTGTTAACCCGTTGTGACAGAACGGCTCAGTATTTTTAATAAAGGATAATTGAAAAAATAATTTGTAGCCCAAAACGAGTAAAATGCAATCATAAGAAAAAATCCCCCCCAAAGGTGTACATAGCCTTTAAGAAACTACAGCTCCCAGCATCCCAAACCAGCCTTGGGCTAGTAGTGTATGCTTAGAGTTGTAGTTTTGCAACGAATACAGATTGTGAACTGGCGTTGTAATGCAATTGAAAAAAAATAAAATCTCTGTAAACACTCTTGATTATCAATCTGTCGTTTTGTGTCTACAGCTCCTATGCAGTCCTTTGTCTATCCCCATATCTGTAAAGAAACCCTGATTTACACTTTTATTTAGTGAGGAAGAAATGTGGAATATGTAGAAGGATATGACTGCAGGATCAGACTAAAAAGTGTATGTTTATGGTCTGTAATCATGGAGACACCTGGGTATGCATATGAGCTGGATACATAACATGGTAGATGTCTAATTAATTTTTTTTTTTCTTTTTAGATGCATTTTCCACTTTCTTTAGAAAATTGTGGACTGCAGTTAGACTGGATACTATGCATTTTTTAAATTTCCTCCATTAGTGGCCTACGTATGTGTTTTTCTGATGCCCTCTCAGAGGAATCGAGCTGATCTATCGGTGAAGCCGCTCAAATACATTGGTTCTCACGACCAAGTCGTCTAGTTTAACAAGCTGAGAGCTTTCAGGGATCTTCTATATGGTGCTTTCTATTTTGATCTTTTTCTTTGTTTATTATGCACAAAAAATTTGCAAAGGGTTGGGATCTGCATCAGGAAATTCTAGAAATGAGAAATTCGCCGATCACAGGAAATAATTACAACTTTTACAGTGTAAAATCTGGTATTAGGATGAATGGACTGTCAATTTAATTTTACTTGATAATGGAAGAGAGGAATAAAGAAGAGGAGATAGGACGGAAAAGAAAAAGAGAGAATGGGAACATAATGAAAAAAGAGGACAATGGAAGATAAAGTAAAATGAGAAAAAATGGAACATTAAAGGCTATGTACACCTTCGGAGAATTATTTTTTTAATGATTGCATGTTACTCGCTGTTGGCTAAAAATATTTTTTTTAATTGGCCTTTCTTAAAAAATTATTTTGCTGTTCTGTCACAAAGGGTTAACTGTTTTTCTAGCTGTGTGACTGGTACTTTCAATTTCATAATAAGCCTTATCTACCTAGTACAGAGATCTGCCACCTCCGGCACTTCAGCTGTTCTGAAACTACAACTGCCAGAATCCTTCTTCACTTCTATGGGAGTTACAAGAACAGACGAGGAAGTGTGCATGCTGGGAGTTGTAGTTTCGCAGCAGCTGGAGTACTGAAGGTTGCTGATCCCTGTACTAAATGGTCATAAACACTTATTTAAGCCACATTGTTATCAGTAAGATAAGAGCTGAGCTATAATGAGTGTTTATAACGTCAGAGAGCAGAGATAAGGAGTCTGTCTCCTCCCCAGATGACGGAAAAGAGAAAAAACAAACAAAAAGGTATCTTTTAGAGCTTCTCTGCCATGTACAGAAAAAAGCACTCCATATTTTTTATTAAAGACTATTTTAAAAAATATATATTTTTAGCTCAAAATGAGTCCAATGCAATAAATAACAAAAATGCCCCCAAAGGTAAACATAGCCTTTAAAGGGGTTATCCTGGAATACATAATGATGAATTATCCTCAGGATAGGTCATTAACACATCAGAGGGAAAGATCGGGACAGAAAACGGAAAGAACATGGAAAAGAAACTGAAGTGAATGGGAATAAAAACTGAAAGAGAAAGAAAGTGGAATGGAAGGGTCTGAAAGTGAAAATTTAAAGACGAAGGAAAGGTAAATGAAAAGAGATTAGATAAATTGAAAAATAGGAAAGAGGAAAATAGGACGGGGCAGGAACATAGAGGGGAAGGAGCAAGGAACAAGGAAGAGAAATGCAAAGCGAAAATGTTGAAATGGAAATAAAATTGATTCAAATTTAATTAGGGAAATTAGATTGGAAATAGAAATGGGAAATAAGAAGAAAAACTAGAACAGTAAAGAAAGGAAATGGAAAGAAAAGGAAATAAAAGAACAGATGAATTGTATAAAGAGGAAATAAGATAAAGGGAATGGAGTTGAGAAAAGGAAATGAATATAGAAAAGAGTTACCCTCTGGGAAAAGACACATGAGAAGTGGGAAGGGAAAGAACAGGAAAAAGTAGGGAAAAAGGGGGCGGAATAGCGGAAGGGAAATGAGAATGGATATGAGAAGGCAAAAGGAAAGGGCGAGTGGAAAAGAAAGTGACAGGAAAATAGAGGGGATGGGGAACTAGGAAGAGAAGAAGGTAAAAGGATGGAGGAGGTGGAAAGTAAAATAGATCAGAATGGAAAGGAAAAGGGAGAATGAAAATGTGGGGAAAGGGACTTGTAGGAAAAGGGAAGTGGGAAGGGAAAGGGAAAGTAAAGAAGAGAGGAGAATAGAAGTGAAATAGGAAGAGGAAATGTATGTATTATAATCACAAATATTCACTACTTGCTTCTATTTCATGGAAATTAGTAAATCATTTACAACTTCCTCAGAATCCAATCCATTAAAGCGACAGTCTCATATCTGCCTCTGCTATAAGCTGGTTCTGCTCCCAGCTTCCTCCAGCTGATTTTAGCCAATGGGAAAGGGCTGTGAAATGAAAAGGCCCTGGGTCATACAGGGGGTCCCAACAGTGGGCCCCCTCTCTATGATGTCTATAAGCTCTATTACTTTCACTTCTGTTGATAGACATCCAATGAAGCCTTGAACTTCTTGCTATTACCACGCGCTCTCTATTTGGAAAATCTGAATTAATTTGCAACGATTTTTGTCACCTTCAGTAATTTGATGCGAATCCCGTTATTGTGGGTATAAATCATTTTCATCCCTGTTGAATCTGTCACTTTCACAGTTTATTCGATTTATTTTTACACTTTTCTATATAAAGGTTCCTGGAGTGCCAACAAAGAATTCTTCACAGAGGAGGTCGGCGGCTCTCGCTCTTGTTCCTTTCACTGAACACATGGCAGTCACCTGTGGCTCCACTAATTGGGTGTTAGATGCTGTAACCGGCCCTGCAGGGGATCTCTTGATTTGTGCAGGTAGGAAATAGCATCGAGGTTGCAAGTGCTTGAAGAGCAGGAGGAGGTCTGAGGTTTCTCTGCAGGAGGCAGACATTTGCAGCCAAGATATTTGAGGCTACAATGCACCAATCACAATTTAACCTGCAGATTTAGTCAATGAATACGGAAAAGCTAAGTTCCGAAATTTCCTTTACTCTTTCTTTGGTTACATCTGATCCTTGGAAAATAGATTGAGAACCAATATACCTGTCATTATAGTTTTCATGGGGCTGTTACCTGCCGTTTTTAGACTCCTATCATCACTGTTATGCAGCAATAAGAATATATTACAACTTAAACAAATTTTATGAACTATATATATATATACAGTATAATGTCCTCTGTAATATACAGGGAGTGCAGAATTATTAGGCAAGTTGTATTTTTGAGGATTAATTTTATTATTGAACAACAACCATGTTCTCAATGAACCCAAAAAACTCATTAATATCAAAGCTGAATATTTTTGGAAGTAGTTTTTAGTTTGTTTTTAGTTTTAGCTATTTTAGGGGGATATCTGTGTGTGCAGGTGACTATTACTGTGCATAATTATTAGGCAACTTAACAAAAAACAAATATATACCCATTTCAATTATTTATTTTTACCAGTGAAACCAATATAACATCTCAACATTCACAAATATACATTTCTGACATTCAAAAACAAAACAAAAACAAATCAGTGACCAATATAGCCACCTTTCTTTGCAAGGACACTCAAAAGCCTGCCATCCATGGATTCTGTCAGTGTTTTGATCTGTTCACCATCAACATTGCGTGCAGCAGCAACCACAGCCTCCCAGACACTGTTCAGAGAGGTGGACTGTTTTCCCTCCTTGTAAATCTCACATTTGATGATGGACCACAGGTTCTCAATGGGGTTCAGATCAGGTGAACAAGGAGGCCATGTCATTAGATTTTCTTCTTTTATACCCTTTCTTGCCAGCCACGCTGTGGAGTACTTGGACGCGTGTGATGGAGCATTGTCCTGCATGAAAATCATGTTTTTCTTACCTTGCAGACTTCTTCCTGTACCACTGCTTGAAGAAGGTGTCTTCCAGAAACTGGCAGTAGGACTGGGAGTTGAGCTTGACTCCATCCTCAACCCAAAAAGGCCCCACAAGCTCATCTTTGATGATACCAGCCCAAACCAGTACTCCACCTCCACCTTGCTGGCGTCTGAGTCGGACTGGAGCTCTCTGCCCTTTACCAATCCAGCCACGGGCCCATCCATCTGGCCCATCAAGACTCACTCTCATTTCATCAGTCCATAAAACCTTAGAAAAATCTTGAGATATTTCTTGGCCCAGTCTTGACGTTTCAGCTTGTGTGTCTTGTTCAGTGGTGGTCGTCTTTCAGCCTTTCTTACCTTGGCCATGTCTCTGAGTATTGCACACCTTGTGCTTTTGGGCACTCCAGTGATGTTGCATCTCTGAAATATGGCCAAACTGGTGGCAAGTGGCATCTTGGCAGCTGCACGCTTGACTTTTCTCAGTTCATGGGCAGTTATTTTGCGCCTTGGTTTTTCCACACGCTTCTTGTGACCCTGTTGACTATTTTGAATGAAACGCTTGATTGTTCGATGATCACGCTTCAGAAGCTTTGCAATTTTAAGAGTGCTGCATCCCTCTGCAAGATATCTCACTATTTTTGACTTTTCTGAGCCTGTCAAGTCCTTCTTTTGACCCATTTTGCCAAAGGAAAGGAAGTTGCGTAATAATTATGCACACCTGATATAGGGTGTTGATGTCATTAGACCACACCCCTTCTCATTACAGAGATGCACATCACCTAATATGCTTAATTGGTAGTAGGCTTTCGAGCCTATACAGCTTGGAGTAAGACAACATGCATAAAGAGGATGATGTGGTCAAAATACTCATTTGCCTAATAATTCTGCACGTAGTGTATATATATACAGTATACTGTCCTCTGTAGTATATATATACAGTATACTGTCCTCTGTAGTATATATACAGTATACTGTCCTCTGTAGTATATATATACAGTATACTGTGCTCTGTAGTATATATATATATACTATACTGTCCTCTGTAGTATATATATATATATACAGCATACTGTCCTCTGTAGTATATATACAGTATACTGTCCTCTGTAGTATATATATACACTATACTGTCCTCAGTAGTATATATATAAATGTCCAAAGGAAGAGGCAGCACTCCAAGTAAAGTGAAAATGGTGGATCTTTTATTCCCCTCTGCAACGTTTCAACCGTCTCAATGCGGTCTTTCTCAAGCATACCACAAGGTGTCATACAAGGGTATATATACCCACAATACATAGCAAACAATTAGAGTGACAATTATTCAATACAAAGTATAATAAAGTCTATAGTGCAAAATGACGTGATTTATAAAACATGATAATTTACATAGCATGATGATCTCCACAGTACAATACAATGTGCACAAACACAGTAATCATAGTGACAGCATAAACTGTGAATTAATTACTGACATGCATTTCATCAACACACTAGCCTATCACCTGTGTGTATATAAAAAAATGTGATTAAATCAATAAGGTTAAAAACAACTTACACCGCAGTGCATGAGCAGGGGCGCCAAAATCCGCGTCCTCACAGTCGAACCACGCATGCCCAAAGTCCCTGCCGCGTCGAGTCCCGCCGAGTCCCGCCCACGACGCCTGGCCCGCGTCACCCGGCAAGCCACGCCCATCATAGCGGCGTCGCTGCCATGGCAACAACAAGCCCAGCAGCGTGCGCAGTGGCTCGCCACAGTCTCGCAACAGACATAGGGCAGGCGCGGGCTAACAAAGATCGGCGGGGGGAGAAAAACATCGGGCACAGCAATACAGAAGTAAAATAGCAGACAGGCGAGGGCCAATGATGTTTTTCTCCCCCCGCCGATCTTTGTTAGCCCGCGCCTGCCCTATGTCTGTTGCGAGGCTGTGGCGAGCCACTGCGCACGCTGCTGGGCTTGTTGTTGCCATGGCAGCGACGCCGCTATGATGGGCGTGGCTTGCCGGGTGACGCGGGCCAGGCGTCGTGGGCGGGACTCGGCGATTCCTCTTGTTTGGTCATGTGACGGGCGCCCTGGTCATGTGGTTCCCACATCTCCATGGTGACCGCGCTTGGCTTCTTCTCTGAGGATGTCGCTCCTGTGACGCGGCAGGGACTTTGGGCATGCGTGGTTCGACTGTGAGGATGCGGATTTTGGCGCCCCTGCTCATGCACTGCGGTGTGAGTTGTTTTTAACCTTATTAATTTAATCACATTTTTTTATATACACACAGGTGATAGGCTAGTGTGTTGATGAAATGCATGTCAGTAATTAATTCACAGTTTATGCTGTCACTATGATTACTGTGTTTGTGCACATTGTATTGTACTGTGGAGATCATCATGCTATGTAAATTATCATGTTTTATAAATCACGTCAGTTATATTTATTGTATATTGCACTATAGACTTTATTATACTTTGTATTGAATAATTGTCACTCTAATTGTTTGCTATGGATTGTGGGTATATATACGTATATATGTATGACACCTTGTGGTATGCTTGAGAAAGACCGCATTGAGACGGTTGAAACGTTGCAGAGGGGAATAAAAGATCCACCATTTTCACTTTACTTGGAGTGCTGCCTCATCCTTTGGACATTTACTTACCTATAGCCGTCTGAGCCTGCGGCTGAGAGGACCTGCACCAGTATTTCTGGTCTTGTGCTGCTGGGACCCTCTTTTTGGTTTCTATATATATATATATATATATACACACAGTATACTGTCCTCTGTAGTATATATAAATATACAGTATACTGTCCTCTGTAGTATATATACAGTATACTGTCCTCTGTAGTATATACACAGTATACTGTCCTCTGTAGTATATATACAGTATACTGTCCTCTGTAGTATATATACAGTATACTGTCCTCTGTAGTATATATATACAGTATACTGTCCTCTGTAGTATATATACAGTATACTGTCCTCTGTAGTATATACACAGTATACTGTCCTCTGTAGTATATACACAGTATACTGTCCTCTGTAGTATATATACAGTATTCTGTCCTCTGTAGTATATATATATATATATATATATACAGAAAAATAGCAATAAACAATTTGGAGGAGCTCACCAGCAACCTACTGGAGCCCAGTCTTTCAGATACCAACTGAAAACCAAAATTTTTTGTAAAAACAATCAGACTGGCTCACAGTATTTTTGCATTTATTTCACTTAATAGAATTACAATTAATTACCATTACAGTTATAAAATAGAATAAAATCAAATATAATAGATTGCCCACTAAATATTAGACATATCCTAATAGCATATCAGCTCAATAGCATAAATAGGTGGGTATTTTAAATGCGGAGCTCACGCATATACCCAAATAACAGGAGTACTCCAAAGGGATAATAGGACCACTTGGTTATGCTGTGTGGTGTCTGTCAATGGCGCATTGGATTTGTACTTTGACAGTGTTCAGATATTTGTAGAATAACTTGCCAATACTCAACGTACCAGTCGGTAAGGAGATATCCACCCTGCGGTCAACTGTACGTTTTTGTAGCGTCCAGAAAATACTTTGTACTAGCTTATGTATCGGAATTAGCTGCCTACCTCCTGCCACGAGGTAGTAACACCGCTTCTCCTTCTCGGCGTCTCACGTGACCTGACCTGAAGATGGTTCGCTGGTCGGTGATGTCATCCACCTGCGCCGATCGGAGCAAAAAATTTGCATATTTGGTACTATATAGTATGTATATGTTGCCCACTAAGTATGGCACATGTGTGTCAAAATCCCCTGTCTGGATCTATGACAAGATCAAGCTGCAAGTGGCAAATCCCTTCTGCAGCTGAACAATTAGGAATCCAGACCAGATATTCCATCAAACTCAAAAAGGGGATATAAAGGCATGTCCAGCCTGTCCACATTTAGCATTTCACATTTGCCTACTGAGGAAGGAACTACGGTTCCGAAACGCGTCTAGGATAAGTCAGTGTGAATTGGACCCAGCCAGTGGTGCGTTATTCCTGTCTTGGCGCAAAAAAAGGACTCTTGCTATTTAACATCCAGAACCACCAGAAAAGAATGTATGCGGTAACGGTAGCGATCTAATTCATAAAAGAGGATTGACTCAACCACTATCCAACAGTTCCAGTTAAGGGGAATTGAATCCCGTACCGGCACAGCTCTGCTATACGGATCTCCGCTACTCCGATCGGCGCAGGTGGATGACATCACCGACCAGCGAACCATCTTCAGGTCAGGTCACGTGAGACGCCGAGAAGGAGAAGCGGTGTTACTACCTCGTGGCAGGAGGTAGGCAGCTAATACCGATACATAAGCTAGTACAAAGTATTTTCTGGACGCTACAAAAACGTACAGTTGACCGCAGGGTGGATATCTCCTTACCGACTGGTACGTTGAGTATTGGCAAGTTATTCTACAAATATCTGAACACTGTCAAAGTACAAATCCAATGCGCCATTGACAGACACCACACAGCATAACCAAGTGGTCCTATTATCCCTTTGGAGTACTCCTGTTATTTGGGTATATGCGTGAGCTCCGCATTTAAAATACCCACCTATTTGGGGGCGGAGCTTGCCAATGGCCGAGTGAACAGCGTGCGCTCAGAGCTCCTGACCGTCTCCGGTAGTTATTCAGACCCCAGGTCACTAGAGACGCACCTTCCAGCATGAAAAGCAGGGGGAAAAGGACTTCGTCCACGCCAGCTCCGGTGGACAGAAAATCGGGTGCCATGGAGCGATACCTTGCATCCAGCTCCCAGCCGGCGAGTGGCGCCAAGACGGCAGCACGTCCCAAGATGGCGGACGCACCTTGTGGTGAGCAGACAGCGGCGCCGACCGCTACAGCAGCGTCCCCTGATCCCAGCGGATCGCCGCCTGATGCACCGATTATACGGTCCTATGCAGGAGCGGTCCACAGCCCGTCCTCGGTGGCCCCATCCTCACCTGCCATGACGGAGAGCAGGCTCTCCTCGCCCGGCTCCTCACCTCAGTCATACCGCTCGCTGGGGCGTCCAGGCGCTGACACACAGGTGACACCATCCGCACTGGAGGAGGAATGGGACTGGAAGGTCCATCTTAAGGCCTTACCCACAAAGCATGAGCTGAATGCTCTCTTCACCAAGCTTGAGGCATCGCATAAGCAAGATATTGCCGGCCTGCACGCAGATATCAAGCAAGTGGGCCATAGAGTGGAGGATGTGGAAGCAGTTCAAGAACAGGCCCTCCAGACATTAGAGTCCCACCAGCAGACCCTGCAAGATCATACAGGTCAGATCCAGGACATACTTAGTCATCTTGATGACATTGAAAACAGAAACAGGAGAAATAATCTCCGCATACGGGGTGTCCCAGAATCAGTTCTCCCACAGGACCTGGAGCATTGGGCTCAAGATCTATTTGTCAAGCTACTTAACAGAAGCCCAGACTCTCCGGTCGAAATTGACAGGATTCATAGAACCCTGGGTCCGAAACTCGCAGATCCAGCTCGCACACGTGACATAGTGTGCAGAATTCATTTCTTCAAAGAGAAGGAAGAAATCCTTAAAGCCTCAAGAAACATGTCGTCGAATCTTCCGGATTCTCCTGGAGTACTCATTTTACCTGATCTGGCTAGGCGTACACTCATGCTGAGGAAAGCCCTCAAACCTTTATTGATCCTCCTTAAGGACAATGATGTTGTCTACCGCTGGGGCTATCCCTTCCAGCTATTCGCCAGAAAAGATGGGAAATCTGCCACTTTCAGGAACATCGCTGACCTACAGAAGATGCTGGACATTTTCAACCTGCCGACGGTCAGCCTTCCGGATTGGCCCAGACATAGGGACTTGATTCCTGTTCCGCGCAGAGACCCATGGCAGACGGCGCTCCCAAAACAGCAGAGACCTCCTAGAAGCTCTCGTTCGCCTACTGACTGACCTGTCTAGTTATCGTGAGGTCCCAACCTCTAGTTATGATTGATTTTTCTCTTTCAGGAAGTCTAGTTGCACAGGCCCTTTAGGAAGCTCCTAATATTTTGCCGAATGTTCTGACAGTTTAATTGTGACCTGTTACAACCACTTATTCCATTGCTTGCCCGGAGACGAGTCAGGCAGCCGTGCTGCCCTTGTCTTCTCTTACCCCCACTAGATTCTGCAACACCTATGGAGTGTTGTGTATGACGATTAGTCATCCCCTAGTGACCGTTGAGCCGATTGTTTGGTTCCTATTACCTTGTAGATTGTCATTGTCTGTTCATTGACACCTTAGTGTTCCTTAATTGTCTTGTCTGTGTGTCCTACGTCTTCCCCCAGCTTCTCCCTTACGTGTAGTCTCTCCTTACATCCTTATCCCGTACTCCTTCTGTTCATCATGACAGGATTGTTATCGTTTAGCTCCTTTAATGCCAGGGGCCTTAACAAACCCGAGAAACGCAGTCAAATCTTGTACCGATTCCATAAAAAGAAGATCATGATAGCGATGGTCCAAGAGACCCATTTCAAGAGCTCATCCATCCCGAACTGCAGAAACAGGTATTACCAGACCTGGTTCCATAGTCCACATCCAGATAAAAAAGCAGGTGGAGTCTCCATAGCTTTTCACAAAGCCTTCCAACCCAAGGTCTTAGCCTCTGACATTGACACTGAGGGGCGCTATATATTTCTTAAACTTGCACTTAATGATCAAGTATTTACTGTTGCTAACATGTACTTTCCTAACCAGGGTCAGGCCTCCTTTGGGACCAGGTTGTTAAGAAGATTAGCTGGTTTCGCTGAGGGTTCCCGTATTATTCTGGGAGGTGACCTCAACATGACCATGAATCCCGAACTTGATTCTTCGGTGGGTAAGTCCACGATCTCTCTCACCGCATTGCGTAAGTTCAGAAAAGCACTCACTTCTCTCAGGTTAGTTGACCTCTGGAGGATCTTGCATCCGGGTGTCAGAGATTATAGCCACTACTCTGCGGCACATAACACATACAGCAGACTTGACCATCTCTTCGTATCGCAGAGCTTCTTGGACCTTGATCCCCGTTGCTCGATCGACTCTATGATATGGTCGGATCATGCTCCGGTATTTGGACTTTTGTCTCCAACCCACACATCTCCCCGCTCATTCACTTGGAGACTAAATGATAATTTATTAAATGATGCGGTTTGCTCGGCATCTATAAAGACAGCCATCGCTGACTTTGTTGCTGACCATCAGTTGGATACCACTGCTTCTCCTTTAAAATGGGAAGCACTCAAATGTGTGGTTAGAGGCATATTTCTGTCCCATGGATCACGGCTTAAAAGAGAGAGGACGCATAAGCTAGCTGCTCTTTTCACAGAACTTGAAGCTAAGGAGTCCATTAATAAAGCCTCTGCGTCTGATTCTCTTAAAGCTGAACTTTCTGCCATCCGACAGCAGATTTTAAAAATTCTAGACCAAAAATCTCTCTGTATGAGAGATAAAATTAAGCGAGGTTATTACGAATTTGGCGACAAATGTGGTAAGTGGTTGGCGAAAGCCTTGCATCCACGTGTCCCTCTTACACATATCCCCTCATTAAACATAGGCTCGAGGGGCCAGATACATGCCCCACTTGAAATTGCCCGTGAGTTCCGGTCATATTACTCAGACTTGTATAATTTAGATCACACACAGACACTGGCCCAGAGATCGTCATCCCGAGATGTGCAAAGCTATCTATCCCAATTTGGTCCCCCGACCCTCCCGGCCGATGCATCTACTGGTATGGAAGAGGATTTCTCTTCCTCAGAGCTCCTATGTATCATTAAGGATCTCAAAAATGGGAAGAGTCCCGGCCCGGATGGGTTGTCTGCACGTTTCTATAAAAACTTCGCGGAGGATCTGGCTCCCATACTTCTAGATGCATTTAATTCTATATCCGCCACATGCCCTTTCCCCTCTCAAACCCTACAGGCTCATATTTCGGTCATTCCCAAACCAGACAAAGATCATTCCCTTTGCTCTAATTACAGGCCCATCTCCCTTCTTAACATTGACCTGAAGATCTTTGCCAAAATACTGGCCTTAAGATTACGCCCTCACATACCGAAATGTATTCATAAAGAGCAGGTGGGATTTGTCCCAGGACGAGAGGCCCGTGACAATACCATCAAATCCATAAGTCTGATCTCTAAAGCTAAACAGCTAAAGATCCCCATGTGTCTTCTCTCGGTGGATGCGGAGAAGGCATTCGACAGGGTCAGTTGGCACTTCCTGGAAAAGACTCTGAGCCATATTGGGGTGGGTCCCAAGATGATAAATAGAATCATGGCCTTATATTCTGGCCCCACTGCTCGGGTCCGTGTCAATGGAGTCCTGTCGGATGCCTTCCCTATATCAAACGGAACGCGGCAGGGATGCCCTCTCTCCCCGTTCCTCTACATTCTTGTTATGGAATCCCTGGCGAATGCTTTGCGTGCCAATGATGCAATTAGAGGCCTACACATTGGCAATATGGAACATAAACTATCACTGTTTGCTGACGATCTCTTGATGTATTTAACAGCCCCTAGAATTGGTCTCCCCTCGGTACTGAAGGAATTTCGGATTTTTGGGACGTTATCCAACTTCAAAGTCAATGTCCAAAAGTCTGAACTTTTAAATATCTCTCTCCCCTCTCGAGAGGTCACTGCGCTCAAAGACGCATTCGCTTTTAAATGGGCTCCGAGTAAGCTTAAACACCTGGGAACTTATGTCTCGTCTGACACTTCCCACTTGTTCAAGCTCAACTACCTCCCTATACTTCGCACCATTGAAGATAACTTACAAACCTGGTCAGCCTTAAACATTTCGTGGTTTGGTAGAATAAACACCCTAAAAATGGACGTTCTGCCCAGACTTCTTTATTTATTCCAGACGATCCCCTGTCGGATCCCAGCCTCGTACTTTGCACGTCTAAGGAGACTCGCATCCCGCTTCATTTGGGGTAGATCCAAAGCTAGGTTGAGCTACAATCTTATGGTCAGGTCCAGGGGACATGGAGGCACGGGATTGCCTGACTTCCTCTCCTACTACAGAGCGGCGGTCGCCAATTGCGTGATTGACCTAACCCATAATCTTGAGGGAAAGCTTTGGGTTGAATTAGAACACACGCTGGCCCCTGGCCTTCTCCCCAGCGTTTTCTGGTTTCCGACAAATACACTGACCCAGATACCTCTTGACAGATTATCACCTTTCCTACATTCTCTAGTACACATTTGGACCAAGTTCGCATCCACGGCCCGGTTGGCTACAATCCCTGGCCCTCTCACAAACATATCTGGTCATCCGTTGATGCCAGCCTCGCTGTTAACTCTACCAGCTTTTGGCTTACACTCCAGACCCCAGATCAGGGTCAAAGATATATATTCAACTGGAGGGATTAAAGATCTTAAGGATTTAGGCCATATTATCCCTGACTCACCTGGGCGATGGTTTCACTACTTGCAATTACGCAGTTTTACTAGATCTCTGGCACCCGGTATGCAACTACAGTCCTCACTATCTGATTTTGAGAAATTATGCCTAGCTACTTCTGCTCCTGGGCATTCCATATCTCTTATTTATGCCATTCTGAACTCGGGAGAGATCGGGGACGACACAGAGGAATTCCCTTCCCCGACTAAGAAAATTATGCTTTCATGGGAATCTGAACTGGGATATCCTCTTACACCTGATCAATGGAGAAGGTCTCTCCTTTTCACACATAAGTCTTCGATCTCCTGTAAAATTCAGGAACTCAATTATAAGATCTGGTCTAGGTGGTATAGGACTCCGGTCAAGCTTCACCAGTTCTATCCCTCGGTGCCAGACACGTGCTGGAGATGTTCGAAAGATAGGGGCACTATGTTGCACATCTGGTGGGAGTGTACGGGAGTAGCAACACTGTGGAACGACATCTTCACGCTATACGAACATCTATACAAAGTCCATGTTCCTATGTCACCCCAGATAGCTCTCCTCTCAGTTTTCCCGGGCAGAATTAAGGTAGTTAGGAAGGGTATCCTTAGATTTTTTGTCATAGCAATGCGTCAAATAATCCCCAGGGCTTGGAGATCTTCAGATAGCCCCCGTAGAGTTACTTGGGTGGGTGCCTTAGATTCTTTGGCACGCCTGGAGGAACTGGGGGCAGAGGACCAGGGTCTTGGAGTTGCTCACTTTAAACAATGGGAGGTCTGGTACCAGTTCCGTGCATCTACAAGTTTCTCGGTTTGGTTATCCTCAGGTCGTGCTACTTAAAATATCCTGTCTAGTAGGACTGCAAGTATATCATATGTGGATTACTAGTTTGTTCCCTTCCCCCCTCCCTCCTGCCGTCCCCTCCCCCCTGGACCCTTTGTCTTGTCTCCCCCCCCCCCCTTACCCCATTCATCTGGTATTGATGATGGTTGAACCTATTTCAGTTATGCTGATTCAATATGTAACTCTGTAATTTTCACATATTGCATATGCTCAATGTGACTTTCTTATGTAGCATATATTCAAAGCATGTGGTTTGCAATAAAAACAAATTGAACCATAAAATACCCACCTATTTATGCTATTGAGCTGATATGCTATTAGGATATGTCTAATATTTAGTGGGCAATCTATTATATTTGATTTTATTCTATTTTATAACTGTAATGGTAATTAATTGTAATTCTATTAAGTGAAATAAATGCAAAAATACTGTGAGCCAGTCTGATTATATATATATACAGTATACTGTCCTCTGTAGTATATACACAGTATACTGTCCTCTGTAGTATATATACAGTATACTGTCCTCTGTAGTATATATACAGTATACTGTCCTCTGTAAAATGTAAGAGTGAAACTGGATGGCACATACTCAATACTATGCTTTTATCTAGTAACTGCTTCTCAGCATAAGGGTCCGCAAAACACGGACACCGGCAATGTGCGTTCCGCATTTTGCGGACCGCACATCGCCAGCACTATAATAGGATATGTTCTAATTTTTTCGGGAACTGAATTGCGGACCCGGAAGTGCGGATCCAGAAATGCAGATCCGGACAGCACATAGTGTGGCCCCATAGAAATGAATGGGTCCGCAATTCAGTTTTGCAAAATGCGGAACAGAATTGCGGACGTGTGAATGGACCCTAATATACATCGCTTCTCAGCGAAATATATCGTATACCTACCCCTATGTTGCATGCTGTACATGAGGCATTAGTATACAATTTGAGCAAAACGCATTGGCCCACTCACCGCGACAAGGTTGCCTCCTTGAATGGGAATCTACTCTAAATATGGCGCAGTATACTGTCCTCTGTAGTATATATACAGTATAATGTCCTCTGTAGTATACATACAGTATACTCTCCTCTGTAGTATATATACAGTATACTGTCCTCTGTAGTATATATACAGTACAGACCCAAAGTTTGGACACACCTTCTCATTCAAAGAGTTTTCTTTATTTTCATGACTATGAAAATTGTAGATTCACACTGAAGGCATCAAAACTATGAATTAACACATGTGGAATTATATACATAACAAAAAAGTGTGAAACAACTGAAAATATGTCATATTCTAGGTTCTTCAAAGTAGCCACCTTTTGCTTTGATTACTGCTTTGCACACTCTTGGCATTCTCTTGATGAGCTTCAAGAGGTAGTCACCTGAAATGGTCTTCCAACAGTCTTGAAGGAGTTCCCAGAGATGCTTAGCACTTGTTGGCCCTTTTGCCTTCACTCTGCGGTCCAGCTCACCCCAAACCATCTCGATTGGGTTCAGGTCCGGTGACTGTGGAGGCCAGGTCATCTGGCGCAGCACCCCATCACTCTCCTTCATGGTCAAATAGCCCTTACACAGCCTGGAGGTGTGTTTGGGGTCATTGTCCTGTTGAAAAATAAATTATGGTCCAACTAAACGCAACCTGGATGGAATAGCATGCCGCTGCAAGATGCTGTGGTAGCCATGCTGGTTCAGTATGCCTTCAATTTTGAATAAATCCCCAACAGTGTCACCAGCAAAGCACCCCCACACCATCACACCTCCTCCTCCATGCTTCACGGTGGGAACCAGGCATGTAGAGTCCATACACCTTTTCTGCGTTGCACACGGTGGTTGGAACCAAAGATCTCAAATTTGGACTCATCAGACCAAAGCACAGATTTCCACTGGTCTAATGTCCATTCCTTGTGTTCTTTAGCCCAAACAAGTCTCTTCTGCTTGTTGCCTGTCCTTAGCAGTGGTTTCCTAGCAGATATTCTACCATGAAGGCCTGATTCACACAGTCTCCTCTTAACAGTTGTTCTAGAGATGTGTCTGCTGCTAGAACTCTGTGTGGCATTGACCTGGTCTCTAATCTGAGCTGCTGTTAACCTGCGATTTCTGAGGCTGGTGACTCGGATGAACTTATCCTCCGCAGCAGAGGTGACTCTTGGTCTTCCTTTCCTGGGGCGGTCCGCATGTGAGCCAGTTTCTTTGTAGCGCTTGATGGTTTTTGTGACTGCACTTGGGGACACTTTCAAAGTTTTCGGACTGACTGACCTTCATTTCTTAAAGTAATGATGGCCACTTGTTTTTCTTTACTTAGCTGCTTTTTTCTTGCCATAATACAAATTCTAACAGTCTATTCAGTAGGACTATCAGCTGTGTATCCACCTGACTTCTCCACAACGCAACTGATGGTCCCAACCCCATTTATAAGGCAAGAAATCCCACTTATTAAACCTGACAGGGCACACCTGTGAAGTGAAAACCATTTCAGGTGACTACCTCTTGAAGCTCATCAAGAGAATGCCAAGAGTGTGCAAAGCAGTAATCAAAGCAAAAGGTGGCTACTTTGAAGAACCTAGAATATGACATATTTTCAGTTGTTTCACACTTTTTTGTTATGTATATAATTCCACATGTGTTAATTCATAGTTTTGATGCCTTCAGTGTGAATCTACAAATTTCATAGTCATGAAAATAAAGAAAACTCTTTGAATGAGAAGGTGTGTCCAAACTTTTGGTCTGTACTGCATATACACAGTATACTGTCCTCTGTAGTATATATATATATATACACACACACAGTATACTGCCCTATGTGGTATATATATATATTATACTGTCCTCTGTACTATATATATATATATATGTATATATACACACAGTATACTGTCTTCTGTAGTATATATATACAGTATACTGTCCTCTGTAGTATATATACACACAGTATACTGTCTTCTGTAGTATATATATACAGTATACTGTCCTCTGTAGTATTTATATATACAGTATACTGTCCTCTGTGGTATATATATATATTATACTGTCCTCTGTAGTATATATATATATGTATATATACACACAGTATACTGTCTTCTGTAGTATATATATACACAGTATACTGTCCTCTGTAGTATATATACAGTATACTGTCCTCTGTAGTATATATATACACAGTATACTGCCCTCTGTAGTATTTATATATACAGTATACTGTCCTCTGTGGTATATATATATATATATTATACTGTCCTCTGTAGTATATATATATATATATATACACACAGTATACTGTCTTCTGTAGTATATATATACAGTATACTGTCCTCTGTAGTATATATACAGTATACTGTCCTCTGTAGTATATATATATATACAGTATACTGTCCTCTGTAGTATTTATATATACAGTATACTGTCCTCTGTGGTATATATATATATATTATACTGTCCTCTGTAGTATATATATATATATATATATATATATACACACAGTATACTGTCTTCTGTAGTATATATATATACACAGTATACTGTCTTCTGTAGTATATATATATACACAGTATACTGTCTTCTGTAGTATATATATATACACAGTATACTGTCTTCTGTAGTATATATACAGTATACTGTCCTCTGTAGTATATATATACACAGTATACTGCCCTCTGTAGTATTTATATATACAGTATACTGTCCTCTGTGGTATATATATACAGTACACTTTCCTCTGTAATGTAATATATATATTCCTATACACAGTATACTATCCTCTGCATTTTTTTAATATATATATATATATATATATATATATTACTGTCCTCTGTAGCACATATATTATACTATACACTGTAGTACACACACTCACCTAAAGAATTATCAGGAACACCTGTTCTATTTCTCATTAATGCGATTATCTAGTCAACCAATCACATGGCAGTTGCTTCGATGCATGTAGGGTTGTGGTCCTGGTCAAGACAATCTCCTGAACTCCAAACTGAATGTCAGAATGGGAAAGAAAGGTGATTTAAGCAATTTTGAGCGTGGCATGGTTGTTGGTGCCAGACGGGCCGGTCTGAGTATTTCACAATCTGCTCAGTTACTGGGATTTTCACGCACAACCATTTCTAGGGTTTACAAAGAATGGTGTGAAAAGGGAAAAACCTCC
Organism: Bufo gargarizans; assembly: GCF_014858855.1. Classification (NCBI taxonomy): domain Eukaryota; kingdom Metazoa; phylum Chordata; class Amphibia; order Anura; family Bufonidae; genus Bufo; species Bufo gargarizans. The sequence goes on along the minus strand of NC_058084.1, from coordinate 479,569,178 downwards.
AGTATGCGGCCGTCCTGTGGGCGAAAATGCCTTGTTGATGCTAGAGGTCGGAGGAGAATGGGCCGACTGATTCAAGCTGATAGAAGAGCAACGTTGACTGAAATAACCACTCGGTACAACCGAGGTCTGCAGCAAAGCATTTGTGAAGCCACAACACGCACAACCTTGAGGCGGATGGGCTACAACAGCAGAAGACCCCACCGGGTACCACTCATCTCCACTACAAATAGGAAAAAGAGGCTACAATTTGCACGAGCTCACCAAAATTGGACTGTTGAAGACTGGAAAAATGGTTTCTTGAACATGACAAAGGGCCAGATTTATCACGACTCTGACAGCTCACTCCACTTTAACATATGGCTAAAGTCAGTTTTATCCAAGTCAGATTTATGATCGGCCCTTTAAGACTAATAAATGTGGTTTGACGGTAGCAGTTTATCCGTCAGTAAGCAGCTTTCCAAAAGTCGCACGTTTTATGAAAAAGTCGCATGTTCTATTAAAAAGTCTCATAAGATAAGCATGGTCCTCACTGGAGTGAAATTGCGACTTTTTTGCGACTTTTTAAATAGTCCCAATAGTAAATCTGTCTAGAGATTCATTTACATAAGAAAACACGCCCACTTTCAGAAAACAAATTTGTGCGTAGTTTTAGCGTTTGGGACTTTTTTTGGGACTTTTTCACTCCATTATTCTGACCTGAGCTAATGATAAATCTGTCCCAATGAGTTCACTGGACTAAAATGGCCCCACAGTCACCAGATCTCAACCCAATAGAGCATCTTTGGGATGTGGTGGAACGGGAGCTTCGTGCCCTGGATGTGCATCCCTCAAATCTCCATCAACTGCAAGATGCTATCCTATCAATATGGGCCAACATTTCTAAAGATGCTATCAGCACCTTGTTGGATCAATGCCACGTAGAATGAAGGCAGTTATGAAGGCAAAAGGGGGTCCAACACCGTATTAGTATGGTGGTCCTAATAATTCTTTAGGTGAGTGTATATTATACTGTCCTCTTTAATATAGATACACAACATACGGTCCTCTGTAGTATGTATAGATATATATAGATATATATTAACATACATTATACTGTCTTCTGTAGTGTGCATATATATATATATATATATATATACATATAGTAATGCCCTCTGTAATGTAATATATATATATATATATATATATGCAGTGGCCCCTACAATACTGACACCTGTGGTACCCCACTAACAAAGGTGACTCCTCCAATATTGACCCCTAAGGTACTCCACTAGTGATGGTGACCCAATCTGAGTGTGTACCGTTAATAACCACCCTCTGTTTTCTATCATTGAGCCAGTTACTTACCCACATACAGACGTTTTCTCCCAGTCCGAGCATTCTCATTTTATATATCAACCCTTTATGTGGCACAGTATTAAATGCTTTGGAGAAGTCAAAATATATGACATCCATTGACTCACCCGGGTCAAGTCTAGAACTTACCTCCTCACAGAAACCAATAGGATCAGTTTGACATGACTGATCTCTCATTAGCCCATGCTGAAATGGTGTTATGCACTTATATTCATTGAGATACTCCAAGATAGCATCTCTTAAAAACCCTTCAAACAGTTTACCCATGACAGATGACTTACCAGCCTATAGTTACCGGGCTCTGGTTTTGACACCTTTTGAATATTGGCACCACATTTGCTATGCACCAACCAACTGGAAGACACTCATCATGGAGTCCTTAAATTTCTGTAAAAAGGGTCCGTCTATTACATTACTTAATCCTCTTAGAATCTAGGGTTGTACCACATCTGGACCTGGTGATTTGTCTATTTTAATATTTTTAAGATGCTGCTGCACCTCTTCCTGGGTCAGACAGGCCACATTTAAGTGGCAGTTTGCTTTGACCCTCTGCATTTTATCTGAAATGTCATTTTCCTCAGCGAATATAGTGGAGAAAAATATTTAAAACGTAGACGGTTCCTCATTGCCTTTTACAACTCCTCCCTTATCACCCGCTACAACTCCTCCCTCATCACCCGCTACAACTCCTCCCGCATCACCCGCTACAACTCCTCCTGCATCACCCGCTACAACTCCTCCCGCATCACCCGCTACAACTCCTCCCGCATCACCCGCTACAACTCCTCCCTCACCCGCTACAACTCCTCCCTCATCACCCGCTACAACTCCTCCCTCACCCGCTACAACTCCTCTCTCATCACCCGCTACAACTCCTCCCTCATCACCCGCTACAAATCCTCCCTCATCACCCGCTACAACTCCTCCCGCATCACCCGCTACAACTCCTCCCTCATCACCCGCTACAACTCCTCCCGCATCACCCGCTACAACTCCTCCCGCATCACCCGCTACAACTCCTCCCGCATCACCCGCTACAACTCCTCCCTCACCCGCTACAACTCCTCCCTCATCACCCGCTACAACTCCTCCCGCATCACCCGCTACAACTCCTCCCTCATCACCCGCTACAACTCCTCCCGCATCACCCGCTACAACTCCTCCCTCATCACCCGCTACAACTCCTCCCTCATCACCCGCTACAACTCCTCCCGCATCACCCGCTACAACTCCTCCCTCATCACCCACTACAACTCCTCCCTCATCGCTCCTTAAAAGACCAACACTTTCAGGTTGAACCTTTCTACCATTTAAATAATTGAAGACCATTTTCAGGGTTAGTTTTACTCTCTTTGCTTCCTTTTTCTGTCTTTTACATATTCTATTTTTTCCTTATAGACATATGATAATGAATACATGATGTAATTCTGGATGCCTACAGCCTCCACTAAGAGAACTGTATAGCTTAATGCATCTCCCATAATAAGCTCCATCTAGTGGTGGCTGCAATAAGCCAACAATATATCTCTTATGGCTTTATGAACAGAAACAGGACATTTTGAGTCACAAAAATGCAGCTTCTAGAACCGTTTATAGATGTATTAGATGTACTAGATAAGATTATTCAGACCAACAGTTTGGATCTCAGTCCAGAGAGAGACTGATTGTTAAGTAATTTCACATAAAACAACCCACCCCTATGATCAACTCTGCATTGTGCTTGAAGGAGATAAGAAAAACATGAATGATTTCTTCCAGAAAAACACACAATTCTCGACTATGGATTAAGTCTACAACTGGAGCTTGGCCACACTAACTTGAATGTAAATGCTGCAGTACATGATTCTTATGGACAGTAGATGGCAGTACGTGAGTAATGTGCAGAGCTTGAGCTAGATGTATCACAATGTATCACTGAGTAGGAAAACAAAATATCCAGTATGCACACAACATCCTTTCACGGGCTGATGGGTTGACTAATGATGTTTTCTACAGATGTTTGTTTTCTCAATAGTTAAGTGCAGACCTCAACAGCAAAGAGGTAAAGTTTTCAGGCGCTTACAGAAAACAGCAACAAACTTCAGAAATATATTTATGTAGCTAAACCAATCTAAGCAAACAAGAGTCCGACACTGAAACACTGGAGACATGACAAGACCAGAAAGAAATATGATTTGTATTTACTATGCAGATGTTATAAGCTTAAGACTCAATTCTGTTATGTGCATTTCTATTATAAGGAGAGTTTCCTGCAGGTGACATGATAAGGACTGCACAAACTCTGAATCCGATAATGAATTCTCAATAAAAGTGGAAAGAAAGAGTGAAGGCACAGCAATTAAAAATGTGAGGTGGAGGTAATGGTAAGGGTGAGATTGAATCAAGACACAATAATAAAAATACCTTACACTGTATCCTATGTACAAGAATATAACTACTATAATTCCGCCCCAATGTACAGGAATATAACTACTATAATACTGCCTCCTATGTACAACAATATAACTACTATAATACTGCCCCCTATGTACAATAATATTACTACTATAATACTGCCTCCTATGTACAAGAATATAACTACTATAATACTACTCCTATGTACAAGACTATAACTACTATAATACTGCCTCCTATGTACAAGAATATAACTACTATAATACTTCTCCTATGTACAAGAATATAACTACTATAATACTGCCTCCTATGTACAAGAATATAACTACTATAATACTGCTCCTATGTACAAGAATATAACTGCTATAATACTGCCCCTATGTACAAGAATATAACAACTATAATACTGCCTCCTATGTACAAGAATATAACTACTATAATACTGCTCCTATGTACAAGAATATAACTACTATAATACTACCTCCTATGTACAAGAATATAACTACTATAATACTGCTCCCATGTGCAAGAATATAACTACTATAATACTGCTCCTATGTACAAGAATATAACAACTATAATACTGCCTCCTATGTACAAGAATATAACTACTATAATACTGCCTCCTATGTACAAGAATATAACTACTATAATACTGCTCCTATGTACAGGAATATAACTTCTATTGTGAAGTGGTGGGCGAAGATTCTGGCCACTAGACTTCAAGTTGTTCTGCCTGACATTGTCCAAGAGGAGCAAGTATGTTTTGTCCATGGCAGACAGGGGTCTGAAAACACGGTACGGCTTCTCCATCTTGTAAATTGGGCCAAGAGATCCTCTAAACCCTTGGTTTTGGTGAGTACGAATGCGGAAAAAGCCTTTGACAGGGTCAGTTGGCACTTTATGTCGCGGACCCTGTCGAGGTTTGGCCTCCCGGACCAGTTTATTAGTGCCATTTATACCTTATATTCGGCCCCCTCTGCCATGGTCAAAGTTAATGGAGCATTGTCCCCACCATTTCGCATCACCAATGGGACGAGGCAAGGGTGTCCCCTCTCTCCTGCACTATTCATTTTAGTGATGGAGACCCTTTTATGTAAAATTAGAGCAGACCCGGTCATCAAAGGCCTCCAGATTGGCTCTTATACTCATGTTACTGCAGCATTTGCGGATGATCTTTTAGTCATGACCTCCAATCCTAAAGAGGCCTTGCCCAAATTGCTGAACATATTTGAGGACTTCGGATTTGTATCCAATTTTAAAATTAATTATGGGAAATCCATGGCACTCAACATCTCCTGCCCCCAAACTGAGATCAAGGTTCTTAAGCGTACTACCCCATTTACCTGGGCCTCCAGAGACATTACGTTCTTGGGGACACATATTTCTGCCAAGGTCCAAGATCTAGCCTCCCTTAACTACATGCCGCTCCTGCAAACTGTCCGCACCCATCTACAGAACTTGAAACTCCCATTTGTCTCCTGGGTTGGAAGGAAAAATTACCTTAAAACCTTTATCCTCCCCAAATTTCTATATTTGCTGCAATCCCTCCCTATTTGGCTTCCAAACTCATATTTCACAGAAGTTCGTCGAGTGTTCACACGTTTCCTCTGGAATGGCAAATCACCTCGTATTGCCTATTCTGTTCTCACAAGAGACAGGAGGTTCGGAGGCTTTGGGATGCCAGATGTAAAGCTTTATTACACCGCTGTTCAGCTATGTAGATGTTTAGCTGCTCTGTCCCGTCAACCTAGCTCCCTTTGCTCTCGTCTTGAGTCTGTACTGCTCTCCAACCAAGAACAACTTACTTTGTGGGGTGTTAGGCTCTTCTCAGCCAATCATTACTCCTCCTCTCCGGTTTGGAAGGGTATGTTGGTGGAGTGGTCCAAAATGGTCCAGTCCCAACTATTTAGCTTTCCTAATCCCTGTATGCCACTCAAATTACTACAAAGCCACATCCACCCTTCTGTGTCAAACCCCTCCGGGATTTGGTCTAGGCTCGCTGACTTATCCCTGCGAAATGTCCTTCTCCCAGATGGAAGTTTGCATTGGGATTCAATAATGGACCGCCCTGAGGTTAAAGCTGCACCATTTTTCCATTTAGCCAATTTCAAAAGGGATACTAAATTGTGTATTGGATCCTTTACTGGTAGTAGTTCTCCTTCCTGGCTTGAGAAGAAGGTCTTGGCTACTAAGCCCCCCCTTAGACCATTATCCCAGATGTATAAAGAAATACTTTCCTCTTTGCCACCGGAGCTCCGTTATGTGGTCTCCTGGGAGCGGGAGCTCTCTCTGAACCTTACGGAGCCGGAAAAAGCCTTTGTCCTGGCACATTCACATGGCTTCAACCGTTGCGTGAGGATTCAAGAGAATTCCTTTAAGCTTCTTAGTAGGTGGTATAAGACACCTGAATTCTTGCATAAGCTAAACCCAGAAGTCCCCGAAACATGCTGGAGGTGTGGCATAGAAACTGGCTCTCTGTCACACATTTGGTGGCTCTGCCAGAAGATCCAACCGTTTTGGAAGTCAATTGAGTCATTGATTAACCGAATATGCAATACCAGGATCATCCTGGACGCTAAACTTATCCTGTTATGGTGCCCTAATAGTACCCTCACTCCCGCCAAGAAAAATCTCTCGACGATGCTGCTCACAGCAGCTAAATTACTTATTCCCTTTTTATGGAAAAATGATTCCCCTCCGACTCTTCCTATGTGGACTGACAAGGTGGACCAGATCTACCGTTTTGAGGAGCTAGCGCATTGGGAGAATAACTCACGCTCTCGCTTCTTAAAACTGTGGTCTCCGTGGAAAGCTCATAGAAACTGAAAGTGACAGAGCAGAAATCCTCTCTTCCCTGTTTCCCTAACCCCTTCCTTTCCTAAATGTTCCTCCCTGTGCTCGCTCTTCCCCTCTTGATACTTGTCTCTGATTGATGGCTATGATTGCATGTAATGTTCACACATGATATATATGCTTGATAACTATTCTGAGTCTCATTGTCACCATATTGATGTCGTGTGTGGGCATGTGGCCTTGATTTTTCTTTCAATAAAAAAAAATATAACTTCTATAATACTGCCTCCTATGTACAAGAATATAACTACTATAATACTGCTCATATGTATAAGAATATAACTACTATAATACTGCTCCTATGTACAAGAATATAACTACTATAATACTGCTCCTATGTACAAGAATATAACTACTATAATACTGCCTCCTATGTACAAGAATATAACTACTATAATACTGCTCCTATGTACAAGAATATAACTACTATAATACTGCTCCTATGTACAAGAATATAACTGGTATAATACTGCTCCTATGTACAAGAATATAACTACTATAATACTGCTCCTATGTACAAGAATATAACTACTATAATACTGCTCCTATGTACAAGAATATAACTGGTATAATACTGCTCCTATGTACAAGAATATAACTACTATAGATATTGTCTCACTAGCATGGAACAAAATGCGCACTTACACGATAACGGAATTCCTGGATGGGGCATCAGGTGCTCTTTGCGAGCAGCACCCCATGAGTAATATCTTGTCATCCTGTAACTTTCTGGATGCCATAGAATTTAATTCAGTTAGTAAGCCCCTGCTAAAAGGCAGACAAAGCAAGTCAGAAACCACATGGTTCGAGAAGCTGTTGCACTCGGAGTCACCTCCTAAGAAATTAATCTCTAAGTTGTATTTGGCGCTCAACACACAAAATCCGATAGGGTTACCCAACTACCTAAGAACATGGGCTGCGGAACTAAACTTGGAATTCTCAGAAACAGATATCTTACGTATCCATGCGCACTCACACGGGTTCTCAAGATGCGTGAGAGTGCAGGAGCACTCATACAAGTTGTTGACTCAGTGGTATCACACCCCGAAACAATTATTCACTAAAGGCCTCAGCGACTCTGACCTGTGCTGGAGGTGCGGGGAGGGGAGCGGATCACAAACACATATATTTTGGTCTTGTCCGAAACTGCGGGAATACTGGGAGGGTGTATCTGCAGTGATAGATAAAATTATGAATAAGCATATTCAGCTATCACCGGAACTGGTACTTCTCTGGCTCCCCACCACTGGCCTGTCTCCATCCAAATCTAACCTACCTACGCACCTAATTCAGGCTGCAAGACTCCTGATCCCACAGAAATGGCTTAGCCAAGAACCACCTGAGCTGCCTCATTGGAAAGTAAAGGTGGACCAGATATGCAGATTGGAGGAGCTGGCTAGCTGGGAGGTCAGACGTCATGATAAGTTCCTAAAGCTTTGGTCCCCATGGCAGGCTTACAGGAGGCAAGGGACGGAATCACAGACCCATAGGATGCGGGAACAACAAATTAGTCAGTAGCCTAAACATATATTCACTACTGCAGAGTGTGCTTGACATGCTAAAGTGTGTATGCTCGGAACGGTTAGGGAGCATATAAAGTACGTGTGTGCAGGAGGGTCTCCTCACGGAGATCTCACTACCCCAATCCCCCCTTGTGTCCCCAGTTGACGGAATGTTGCCCGTCTATCCCCTTGTTTCCAGGTCTACCCCTTTTTCGGGTTCATTTCTGGAATTCTCTCTGTTAACCAATGTCAAATTATCTATCGAATATTTACATATTACTTATCCAAGCAGGATATAGATAAGTGGTATGCACTGGATAACTCTCTAATGGGGAACGGAGCGTAAAAGCCTCTGCAGCTACTCAACACCATACATCTGTCTTTCTAGTGTTGCTATGACTTCATGTATACCTCATACCTATGCTTGTACTACATTTCATTGTAAGCGTCGATTATGAGTATTGTACTGCCCTGCGTGGCAGGTTAATTGCCTCATTGATGTGATGCTACCTCATTGGCTATTTTCCGAATAAAAAGAAATTTGACAAAGAATATAACTACTATAATACTGCCTCCTATGTACAAGAATATAACTACTATAATACTGCTCCTATGTACAAGAATATAACTACTATAATACTGCTCCTATGTACAAGAATATAACTACTATAATACTGCTCCTATGTACAAGAATATAACTACTATAATACTGCTCCTATGTACAAGAATATAACTACTATAATACTGCTCCTATGTACAAGAATATAACTACTAAAATACTGCTCCTATGTACAAGAATATAACTACTATAATACTGCTCCTATGTACAAGAATATAACTACTATAATACTGCTCCTATGTACAAGAATATAACTACTATAATACTACTCCTATGTACAAGAATATAACTACTATAATACTGCCTCCTATGTACAAGAATATAACTACTATAATACTGCCTCCTATGTACAAGAATATAACTACTATAATACTGCTCCTATGTACAAGAATACAGCTACTATAATACTGCCTCCTATGTACAAGAATATAACTACTATAACACTGCTCCTATGTACAAGAATATAACTACTATAATACTGCTCCTATGTACAAGACTATATCTACTATAATACTGCTCCTATGTAGAGTTGAGCGAACACCTGGATGTTCGGGTTCGAGAAGTTCGGCCGAACTTCCCGGAAATGTACGGGTTCGGGATCCGAACCCGACCCGAATTTCGTCCCGAACCCGAACCCCATTGAAGTCAAGACTTTTCGGCACTAAAAAGGCTGTAAAACAGCCCAGGAAAGAGCTAGAGGGCTGCAAAAGGCAGCAACATGTAGGTAAATCCCCTGCAAACAAATGTGGATAGGGAAATGAATTAAAATAAAAAATAAATAAAAAAAAATTAACCAATATCAATTGGAGAGAGGTCCCATAGCAGAGAATCTGGCTTCACGTCACCCACCACTGGAACAGTCCATTGGCATAAGTTTAGGCCCAGCACCCAGGCAGAGGAGAGAGGTCCCGTAACAGACAATCTGGCTTCATGTCAGCAGAGAATTAGTCTGCATGTCATAGCAGAGAATCAGGCTTCACGTCACCCAACATTGGAACAGTCCATTGTCATATATTTAGGCCCCGGCACCCAGACAGAGGAGAGGTTCATTCAACTTTGGGTAGCCTCGCAATATAATGGTAAAATGAAAATAAAAATAGGATTGAATGAGGAAGTGCCCTGGAGTCCAATAATATATGGTTATGGGGAGGTAGTTAATGTCTAATCTGGACAAGGGACGGACAGGTCCTGTGGGATCCATGCCTGGTTCATTTTTATGAACGTCAGCTTGTCCACATTGGCTGTAGACAGGCGGCTGCGTTTGTCTGTAATGACGCCCCCTGCCGTGCTGAATACACGTTCAGACAAAACGCTGGCCGCCGGGCAGGCCAGCACCTCCAAGGCATAAAAGGCTAGCTCTGGCCACGTGGACAATTTAGAGACCCAGAAGTTGAATGGGGCCGAACCATCAGTCAGTACGTGGAGGGGTGTGCACACGTACTGTTCCACCATGTTAGTGAAATGTTGCCTCCTGCTAACACGTTGCGTATCAGGTGGTGGTGCAGTTAGCTGTGGCGTGTTGACAAAACTTTTCCACATCTCTGCCATGCTAACCCTGCCCTCAGAGGAGCTGGCCGTGACACAGCTGCCTTGGCGACCTCTTGCTCCTCCTCTGCCTTGGCCTTGGGCTTCCACTTGTTCCCCTGTGACATTTGGGAATGCTCTCAGTAGCGCGTCTACCAACGTGCGCTTGTACTCGCGCATCTTCCTATCACGCTCCAGGGCAGGAAGTAAGGTGGGCACATTGTCTTTGTACCGTGGATCCAGCAGGGTGGCAACCCAGTAGTCCGCACACGTTAAAATGTGGGCAACTCTGCTGTCGTTGCGCAGGCACTGCAGCATGTAGTCGCTCATGTGTGCCAGGCTGCCCAGGGGTAAGGACAAGCTGTCCTCTGTGGGAGGCGTATCGTCATCGTCCTGCCTTTCCCCCCAGCCACGCACCAGTGATGGACCCGAGCTGCGTTGGGTGCCACCCCGCTGTGACCATGCTTCATCCTCATCCTCCTCCACCTCATCCTCGTCCTCCTCGTCCTCCAGTAGTGGGCCCTGGCTGGCCACATTTGTAGCTGGCCTCTGCTGTTGTAAAAAACCTCCCTCTGAGTCACTTCGAAGAGACTAGCCTGAAAGTGCTAAAAATGACCCCTCTTCCTCCTCCTCCTCCTCCTGGGCCACCTTCTCTTCCATCATCGCCCTAAGTGTTTTCTCAAAAAGACATAGAAGTGGTATTGTAACGCTGATAACGGCGTCATCGCCACTGGCCATGTTGGTGGAGTACTCGAAACAGCGCAACAGGGCACACAGGTCTCGCATGGAGGCCCAGTCATTGGTGGTGAAGTGGTGCTGTTCCGTAGTGCGACTGACCCGTGCGTGCTGCAGCTGAAACTCCACTATGGCCTGCTGCTGCTCGCACAGTCTGTCCAGCATGTGCAAGGTGGAGTTCCACCTGGTGGGCACGTCGCATATGAGGCGGTGAGCGGGAAGGCCGAAGTTACGCTGTAGCGCAGACAGGCGAGCAGCGGCAGGATGTGAACGCCGGAAGCGCGAACAGACGGCCCGCACTTTATGCAGCAGCTCTGACATGTCGGGGTAGTTGTGAATGAACTTCTGCACCACCAAATTCAGCACATGCGCCAAGCAAGGGATGTGCGTCAAACCGGCTATTCCCAGAGCTGCAACGAGATTTCGGCCATTATCACACACCACCAGGCCGGGCTTGAGGCTCACCGGCAGCAACCACTCATCGGTCTGTTGTTCTATACCCCGCCACAACTCCTGTGCGGTGTGGGGCCTGTCCCCCAAACATATGAGTTTCAGAATGGCCTGCTGACGTTTACCCCGGGCTGTGCTGAAGTTGGTGGTGAAGGTGTGTGGCTGACTGGATGAGCAGGTGGAAGAAGAAGAGGAGGAAGCCGAGAAGGAGGAGGTGGCAACAGGAGGCAAAGAATGTTGCCCTGCGATCCTTGGCGGCGGAAGGACGTGCGCCAAACAGCTCTCCGCCTGGGGCCCAGCTGCCACTACATTTACCCAGTGTGCAGTTAGGGAGATATAGCGTCCCTGGCCGTGCTTACTGGTCCACGTATCTGTGGTTAGGTGGACCTTGCCACAGATGGCGTTGCGCAGTGCACACTTGATTTTATCGGATACTTGGTTGTGCAGGGAAGGCACGGCTCTCTTGGAGAAGTAGTGGCGGCTGGGAACAACATACTGTGGGACAGCAAGCGACATGAGCTGTTTGAAGCTGTCTGTGTCCACCAGCCTAAATTACAGCATTTCATAGGCCAGTAGTTTAGAAATGCTTGCATTCAGGGCCAGGGATCGAGGGTGGCTAGTTGGGAATTTACGCTTTCTCTCAAATGTTTGTGAGATGGAGAGCTGAACGCTGCCGTGTGACATGGTTGAGATGCTTGATGACGGAGGTGGTGGTGGTGTTGGTGGTACATCCCCTGTTTGCTAGGCGGCAGGTGCCAACGTTCCTCCAGAGGCGGAGGAAGAGGCAGAGGCGGCAGCTGCAGAAGAGGCCGAGGCGGCAGCAGCAGAAGAGGCCGAGGCGGCAGCAGCAGAAGAGGTAGCAGGGGGAGCCTGAGTGACTTCCTTGGTTTTAAGGTGTTTACTCCACTGCAGTTCATGCTTTGCATGCAGGTGCCTGGTCATGCAGGTTGTGCTCAGGTTCAGAACGTTAATGCCTCGCTTCAGGCTCTGATGGCACAGCGTGCAAACCACTCGGGTCTTGTCGTCAGCACATTGTTTGAAGAAGTGCCATGCCAGGGAACTCCTTGAAGCTGCCTTTGGGGTGCTCGGTCCCAGATGGCGGCGGTCAGTAGCAGGCGGAGTCTCTTGGCGGCGGGTGTTCTGCTTTTGCCCACTGCTCCCTCTTTTGCTACGCTGTTGGCTCGGTCTCACCACTGCCTCTTCCTCCGAACTGTGAAAGTCAGTGGCACGACCTTCATTCCATGTGGGGTCTAGGACCTCATTGTCCCCTGCATCGTCTTCCACCCAGTCTTGATCCCTGACCTCCTGTTCAGTCTGCACACTGCAGAAAGACGCAGCAGTTGGCACCTGTGTTTCGTCATCATCAGAGACATGCTGAGGTGGTATTCCCATGTCCTCATCATCAGGAAACATAAGTGGTTGTGCGTCAGTGCAGTCTATGTCTTTCACCGCTGGGGAAGGGCTAGGTGGATGCCCTTGGGAAACCCTGCCAGCGGAGTCTTCAAACAGCATAAGAGACTGCTGCATAACTTGAGGCTCAGACAGTTTCCCTGGTATGCATGGGGGTGATGTGACAGACTGATGGGGTTGGTTTTCAGGCACCATCTGTGCGCTTTCTGCAGAAGACTGGGTGGGAGATAATGTGAACGTGCTGGATCCACTGTCGGCCACCCAATTGACTAATGCCTGTACCTGCTCAGGCCTTACCATCCTTAGAACGGCATTGGGCCCCACCATATATCGCTGTAAATTCTGGCGGCTACTGGGACCTGAGGTAGTTGGTACACTAGGACGTGTGGATGTGGCAGAACGGCCACGTCCTCTCCCAGCACCAGAGGGTCCACTAACACCACCACGACCATGTCCGCGTCCGCGTCCCTTACTAGATGTTTTCCTCATTGTTACCGTTCACCACAACAACAAAAATATTATTTGGCCCAATGTATTGAATTCAAATTCAGGCCTTTTTTTACAGACACCTAACACTATCTGGCTATCTATTTAGGTACCGTATTACACTAATACAGGCACAGCAGTAACCACAGATTTAGCTGGATATAAATTTGAGGCCTAGTATTTAGGCGCTGGGTGACAGGTATAGGTTTACTGACAGAATTAGACTTGGAAATGCACAGTAGCGTGTGTGTGAAGTTATTGAGAATGACCCTATGTGCACCTTGAATCTTATATACCCTTTTAGGGATAGATATAAAGTAGGCCTGATACAGCAGAAACCACTAAATTAGGAAATTGCAAAATTGGGAATTGTATTTCAACCCAGAACAAAAACTGTGCTTTGACGGACACTAAATAACTTGACCAGCCACAGCAATAATGACAGATTTGGATGAATATAAATTTGAGGCCTATTATTTAGGCGCTGGGTGACAGGTTTAGGTTTACTGACAGAATTAGACTTGGAAATGCACAGTAGCGTGTGTGTGAAGTTATTCAGAATGACCCTATGTGCACCTTGAATCTTATATACCCTTTTAGGGATAAATTTAAAGTAGGCCTGATACAGCAGAAACTACTAATTTAGAGAATTGCTAAATTGGGAATTGTATTTCAACCCAGAACAAAAACTGTGCTTTGACGGACACTAAATAACTTGCCCAGCTACAGCAATAACCACAGATTTAGCTGACTATAAATTTGAGGCCTAGTATTTAGGCGCTGGGTGACAGGTATACGTTTACTGACAGAATTAGACTGGGATATGGCCAAAAAATAACCACACTATTGATGGTTAAATGCACTTGGTGTGACAGCTTGACGTTGATGTAGGATATAGCCAAAAAACAACCACACTATTGAGGGTTAAATGCACTTGGTGACAGGCGCAGCTTGCCCCTGATGTAGTATATGGCCAAAAAATAACCACTATATTGATGGTTAAATGCACTTGGTGTGACAGCTTCACCCTGATGTAGGATATAGCCAAAAAACAACCACACTATTGAGGGTTAAATGCACTTGGTGTGACAGCTTCACCCTGATGTAGGATATAGCCTAAAAATAACCACACTATTGAGGGTTAAATGTACTTGGTGGCAGCTTGTGCTGGCGCACCACAAGACACAAAATGGCCGCCGATCACCCCAGAAAAAAGTGAATGAAAAACGCTCTGGGCAGCCTAAAAACAGTGAGCAATTCAATAGAAGCAGTTCAATCATCCACAGCTGCAGATCGATCTCTGAATGAAGTCTTTTGGAGGAGTTAATCACTGCCTAATCTCGCCCTAACGTGGCAGCTACAACCTCTCCCTACACTGATCAGAGCAGAGTGACGGGCGGCGCTATGTGACTCCAGCTTAAATAGAGGCTGGGTCACATGGTGCTCTGGCCAATCACAGCCATGCCAATAGTAGGCATGGCTGTGACGGCCTCTTGGGGCAAGTAGTATGACGCTTGTTGATTGGCTGCTTTGCAGCCTTTCAAAAAGCGCCAAGAAAGCGACGAACACCGAACCCGGACTTTTACGAAAATGATCGGGTTCGGGTCCGTGTCACGGACACCCCAAAATTCGGTACGAACCCGAACTATACAGTTCGGGTTCGCTCATCCCTACTCCTATGTACAAGAATATAACTGCTATAATACTGCTCCTATGTACAAGAATATGCCTACTATAATACTGCTCCTATGTACAAGAATATAAGTACTATAATACTGCCTTCTATGTACAAGAATATAAGTACTATAATACTGCTTCTATGTACAAGAATATAACTACTATAATACTGCTCCTATGTACAAGAATATGCCTACTATAATACTGCTCCTATGTACAAGAATATAAGTACTATAATACTGCCTTCTATGTACAAGAATATAACTACTATAATACTGCTCCTATGTACAAGAATATAACTACTATAATACTGCCTTCTATGTACAAGAATATAACTACTATAATACTTCTCCTTTGTACAAGAATATAACTACTATAATACTGCTCCTATGTACAAGAATATAACTACTATAATACTGCTCCTATGTACAAGAATGTAACTACTACAATACTGCTCCTATGTACAAGAATATAACTACTATAATACTGCTCCTATGTACAAGAATATAACTACTATAATACTGCTCCTATGTACAAGAATATAACTACTATAATACTGCTCCTATGTACAAGAATAAAACTACTATAATACTGCTCCTATGTACAAGAATATAACTACTATAATACTGCTCCTATGTAAAGAATATAACTACTATAATACTGCTCCTATGTACAAGAATATAACTACTATACTACTGCTCCTATGTACAAGAATATAACTACTATAATACTGCTCCTATGTACAAGAATATAACTACTATAATACTGCTCCTATGTACAAGAATATAACTACTATAATACTGCTCCTATGTACAAGAATATAGCTACTATAATACTGCTCCTATGTACAAGAATATAACTGGTATCTCCTGATGTCTGGAGAAAGCCCAGGGAGGGGACACCCTGGGCGGGGAACTTCCCTCAGCAAGGCCCAGGCTTCCAGGCCTTCACTGGGAAAAAACTCCAAAACTCTTTCTAAAGTGGATACTAATCCCAAAGTTTCCAGTCAGCAGCAGAATGGAAAGAATGACAGAAATGTCGTTGTTCTGAAGAAAGAAGAAGACAATAAAGTGAGTGCAGTGACGATTGTAGCAGTGTCCAGGTCCAGCCAGCAAGGTGCAGAGGTGATGATGAGCACAGGCCGTGCAGCAGATGAGCAGCTCCCCTCCAGCACACAGACAGAGACGGACATCTCTGGAGAGAGACTTTGCAAGAGAACCTGAAACAGCAAGTTGTGGCTTCCAGCATGGCCTGTCAGGGCCGCACCAGATCTGCAGCAATGCCTCTAAAGGTAACCAGGAATGCCATGTCTGCAAACACTGCAAAGTGTGAACAGGCCTCAGCAGATACAACTGCAAGTATTAGCAGCAAAGCTGGAAAGGCAAAGCTGCAGGAGACCAGTAAATCCAAACAGCCTGGAACCCTGCCCCGACCAGGACAGGAGGTGAAAGAGACCATAAGAGGCGATTTTATAGAGGTTTATAGAGGCAGCAATTTGCTTTAGTGTTTGTACATTAGAGACAGCATTTAAAGAGTATTTTTTTTGTTGCTTTGTCATCAGATGACAGGTCCTCGAGCAGAGCGGTGGTCAGAGACCCCGGAGTCTTACATAACATGATATTGCAGGCTGGTCTAAGTGATGTCTTCACATTGGGTGGTAGGAAGCCAAACTTTACGTATTGTGCTGACAGGAGCAATAGAATAGACATGGCGTTTGTGAATCCTACAGAGACTGTTAGCGGGATGAATGAGAAGGTCGTCCCCTACTCTGACCACCTGGCTTTGGTTTTCTGCTTGGGAGCCATTAAACGCTCTGATATTGGTAGGGGGCTATGGAGGCTTAATTCCAGCATCCTGGATGATGTCTATGTCCAGGATTGTGTCCACTCCCTGTTGTTGAAATTTTATTATGCAGACATTTTATCTTAGGATGTGTCTGTGTTTTTATAGATTGTCATCTGTCTCCCTGTGTCGGATTTAACCAAAGAACGCTCTAGCAGAGGGCACTTGGGTTGAATCGGGACCAGTGGTAAAACAGTCAGTATGAAAACCTTCTCATGGGCTTGGAGTCGTGTTCTCAGTGTGTAGGGGGGCGTATTCTGGTTTGTGAGCACTAAGTGCAAGCACTGGGCTTCTTCCCTTCAAATGCCTATACACATTAGAGAAGTGAAGTCTGCATAACGAGAGATACATATTATACCTCTGCTGCGGCTTCGCTATCCCTTTCTGGATACATATCTGCTTTTAAGACATGCATATCTGCCTTGTCGGTATACTCGTACCGTATACTGACAATAGCCGTAGCAATGTCTTGCAGATAATCTCAAACCTATAAGAACCAGTAGAATGATCTTCACTAGATAATGGTCACTTTGAGCAGTATTGAATGGGATCCATGCTGACAGTGATGGGGGATGGGCGGCCGCCTGGCTGATCAGACACTGGACATGACTCATCCTTCCTTATACAGGGATGGGGTGTTTGCATTGCACTGTTCGGCCATGTTGATGCAATCCCCTGTCCTTTGACATGTACCTGAACTCATCTTCCTGTGTCATCACTTCCTGTATCCTTGTTACATGAAGTAAGTGGTCGGGGGACTGGCCAGCCCCTTTCTATTGTTACTGTGACTAAATAAAAGGTGAGCAGACTGTGGAGGAGGGGGGAGTGCTCAGCAAGAATTCAAGATGGTAACACCTTTGTCTGACTGCGGTTGAGGGATTTACCTTTCCTTACACAAAGTTTGATGCAAGCGGATTTCAACTATTAATATTTCTATAACAGATGGCGAGCTAGAAGGATCCAACAGGTTTCTCCTCTGCACATCAGGTAAAAGGGGAAATAAAAGTAAACTGTAATTTTGTCTGCTGCATCAGAGAAAATTTCTGCTTGTTAAAAGGACGTTTTCGCTCTATTTGTGTAAGGACGAGGTAAGTGTTTTTCCGTTGTGTAGTTTTTGGTGGATCTGAGTCAATGCCATGTGGTTTTGTCGGCCATCTTTAATTTCCGTTGTGTGGTATGAAGACCATGTGCTTTGGCAGACATCTTGGTGACCTTGGTGCTGTAGGTTTTAACAAGGAGTTTTGTTGTCTATGGAAAGCGATTTGGTTGTTTTTGCCTCAAATGTCAGTTTTGTCCAGAATAGTTATGTCTTTTTGTAACCTTTCTACTTACAGTTTAAGTGTTCAGTTATGGTATAGCTTAGTGACCAGTCTGATACAGAAATCATTGTGTGAGATTCAGTTTTTCATATTTTGGCACTTTTCTCTTTCTCTTTCTCTCTCTCTCTCTCTTTCCCTCTCTCGTCTCTGTAGATTTGGTTGGGAGTACTGGGGGTCTCATGATATTGTGTGGGAACTACTCTCTGAATTCAAGGGTTGCTGCTGAGCGAGAGGTTTTTGATCAGTCACTGCAAAAAGGGCTTCTTGTGCTGTTCAGCTTGACTATATAGAATCATATAGGCAAAGGAAAGTGAGTTGATGAGCTTTTTTTAAGGAGACAAGGTAGTATATATCACCCGGGCATACCAATAGCTGTATGAGTAACCCCATTGCCCACAGGAGTACTGTGTGTTTGTTTCCTGTGCGCCCCTCGTCCCCACAGAAGGTACTGTGTGTTCTCTGTGCGCCCTTTTTTCCACTCCAGGTCAATTGGAAGCCCTATCCTGTGGTCAGGTCACTATTCAGAGCCAAAACCGAGGCTGGTATATCTGATTAGGAGACTCTGAGGGCTGCCGTGTGTCGGCGAGAGCCCTTTTCCTCACACTGCTACTGCTTTTTCCTGAGGTCTAACTAGGGTGAACAGAGTCCGTGTGTCGGTGCCAGAAATCCTAGGGCAACTCAGAGGCGAACGAAGGGGAGTAGCAGCCGTACAGGCGCGTGTCGCGGGACAGTCCAGGTGTGTGTCGCGGGACACTGTAGGTGGACGCACCTACTTTTAGAAGGCTCGAGCATGGGTTGTAGCGAAATCTAGGGAACAGAAGGGTCCCACTTCTGAGTATAGGACAGCCAAGCAGTACATGAAATCCATCTATGGAGGAGGAGTTGTTAAGCCCTTCAAAGATTGGCACCAAGGGACTGTAGGTTCAGAGTGGACCATCCCCAAAGAAGGGATCTTTGAGGTCTGGATTTGGGAACAAGTTTGTCCATGAATTCCCTACTAGACTCCAAAGCCATGGTTCCCTCCAGAAAGCAGAACTGTGGCTGCATGAACCCATCGATCTCCAACAACAGGGCATTCAAAAGTCCCAGACAGTGCGAACTAACACTGTCATGTGCTCTTGTCCTGCTAAGACTGCAGAGTCCAAGAGAAGCGCTTTTCTCTTTCTCTTTCTATCTCTCTATCTCTCTCTCATCCCTCCCTTATCTCTCAATCTAACCTTGAGACGATGCACCATGTTGAATCCAGCTCTCTTCGTCCTGGTTTTAAGGACGATGAGAAAGAGGGAAAGTGGTGCCGAAAACAACAATCTTCAAAATTTTTACTAACCATTCTAACCTCCTCAAATGTCAATCAATTTCTAACCTAGTAGGGAATTACGCTGAGAACCATCACGACTGCCTTTTCTTTGATGGTACTTGGGTCAGATTTTTGCAAAGAAGGTAAAAATCACGGCCGATCCATGGCCTGAATGTTCCACTGTAACCCTTTATTCCATCAGGTATGCTCCCAGGCAGCCTCACGGGTTATCACCCGATGTCCACCACCGGGTTTGGGAGTTTCTCCCGGACCCAGACTCAATAACCAGTGTTCATTCTAGTCAACTAGGTGATTGGGTCGTGCTAAAGAAACATCCGAGGACGGGACTAGAGCCGAGATATCTTGGGCAATTCCAGGTGCTGCTGATGACGCCAACCTCTCTGAAGTTCAAGGGACGAGACAACTGGATCCACACCAGTTATTGCAAGAAGCTGCTCAACTAAGTCAAAAAATGAAGAGTATCAC
This sequence comes from Bufo gargarizans, assembly GCF_014858855.1. NCBI lineage: Eukaryota > Metazoa > Chordata > Amphibia > Anura > Bufonidae > Bufo > Bufo gargarizans. The sequence goes on along the minus strand of NC_058084.1, from coordinate 479,549,228 downwards.
TTTTGTTTATTTGTTACAAGGAGACATTTGTTGATGGCACATAACGATACATTCCTAGAGGGAAATATCAGCTATAGGTTTAATATTAGCTCTGGCTCCTGCTCCTCACTTGTTAATCCTGTATGGGTGTCCGGACAGCTGGGCGACCCATAGATGTGGTATGGTTATTCCTGGCTAGCAGACACCATTGACAACGGTCAGGCCCATACTGACAGGAGCAGGGCAGAGGCGGAGCTATGACTAGTGAGGGTCGTAATCCTTTTTAAAGTTTTGTGAGGCCTTGGGGCTCACTGGTTTTCCATTGTATCCGGGCGAAAGGAAATAGGACATGTACTTATGTTTTTTTGTTTCCATTCCTTCTATACGCCGGAGTGAGATGTGACTGATGTCTAATCGACCGAGTTACTGAAGCCCGAACAGACAAGACGCCCTGAAGACCAAACCATGGACCAGATGCAGAGGATTCCAAACCAGCCGGCGACCAACGCGAAACTCAACCTCCTGAGTCACTGTTTTGTTTTATGGATTCAGGACTTTTCGTAGACAGGATTGTTTTTTTCAAAGAAGAAGATAGAGATTCATCGAGGGACACTGGGGAGCATATGACAAAGAGGAGGGACTGTTGTCATATGCTGTTGACTGTCTCCCTGTGTCGGATTTAACGGAAGAACGCTCTAGCAGAGGGTACTTGGGTTGAATCGGGACCAGTGGTAAAACCTTCAGTATGAAAACCTTCTCATGGGCTTGGAGTCGTGTTCTCAGTGTGTAGGGGGGCGTTTGCCGGTTTGTGAGCACTAAATGCAATGCACTCAGATCAGATCAGACAATGGACATGACTCATCCTTCCCTATACAGGGATGGGGTGTTTGCATTGCACTGTTCGGCCATGTTGATGAAATCCCCTGTCCTTTGACATGTACCTGAACTATCTCATCTTCCTGTGTCATCACTTCCTGTATCCTTGTTACATGAAGTAAGTGGTCGGGTGACTGGCCAGCCCCTTTTCTATTGTTACTGTGACTAAATAAAAAGTGAGCTGTCACAACCATGGTTATGGTCGTGACTCCTTGAGACCCGCATGCATTTGCCCGTGGTCTTTTCTTTGTCAATCACAGGTGAGGGCCAGTATCTTGCCTCACGTGTGGTTGCCGCTGGCAACTTGTGGTTGTTGGGCAGTGGAGCAGCCGGAGCCGGTGGCTGGGCGGCTCGCTGTCCATGCATGCGGTGGTCTTTGGTTTGTGTGGGTGTATGTATGCATTCTGAATGTCTGGTGTGCACTCTGTTTTATGTTTGGTGTGCACTGTGACATTTTCCCTTCACTGTAGCTGCCCGTGGCAACGTTTGGTTTGATTCACATGTGGTGGCAGTGTCTCTGCCTTTTGGCCGGCTCCCAGGACACGTGTGCCACACATGTCGTTGTCATCGGTAACAGCTGCAGTGAGTATTTGTGTGTATTTCCCTTTATGTGGTCTCACTACACTTCCTGGTGTTGGAAGGCTTAATTCCCTTCTGTGTGTGTGTGAACACTGGGCGTGTCTGTGTGGGTGTGACTACTTGGGCCTATAAAGCCTCAGTGTTAATCTCCAGTCTGAGGGGTACTTTAGCCATGGCTAGCTGGAGTAGCCTCCTGTGTTATATCACCTGCCAGTGGGGGCCACCCTTGTGGTCATAAGTTTAGTTTGTGTGATGTTCAGTTTATGTTTTCCTTTATTATTCTGTGCAGCTATGGATCTGGGTTCCTGTGTGTAGATGTGTGTGTGCTGAGTTCTATTTGTATTGTTGTGGACTTCAGCTTGCCTGCACATGGATCCAATCAGCAAGGCTGTGGCAGGTGGCTGGAACTAGTGCAGCACCTGCCATATCCATAGGCCTGTTTCTGTTCCCCTTTTTCCTGCAGCTTGGCCAGTGAGACTCCTGTTCCTCCATGTCCAGAAGGAACAGGTCATCTTACCCTACTCCTAGTTCAGGGACCGGTCGGACGGTGAGTAGGGATCCGAGGTTCCTGAGTATGGGCCCTCCTACCTTCAAGGTCGGCCCATGCAGCTAGGAGTTAGGGACGGATTAGGGATGTATTAGGAGGTGACCTGCTCCCTAATTCTGTCGTCCTGGCCGAGCAGCGGTTTACATCTTCTGGCATCGCACGGCTGAGGGTTTTCCCCATCCTCAGCCATGATATGAGCAGACTGTGGAGGAGGGGGAGTGCTCAGCAAGAATTCAAGATGGTAACACCTTTGTCTGACTGCGGTTGAGGGATTTACCTTTCTTTACACAAAGTTTGATGCGAGCGGATTTCAACTACAAATATTTCTATATTATTCCTTTTTCAGGTTCAGCTACAAAGAGTGGATTTTTATAACAACATGGCTGACTGGTGGGAGGACGTCAAGGAGGAGATCAGATCCCTCTTACAGAGACTGTCAGTTGGAAGAGTAAGTACAGCCAGTATCTCAGGCTGCGGAAAGAATTGGAGTCACTGTATTCGGCGGGTGGGGATGACAAACAAAAGATTGACCGACTGAAATCTGAGATAAGGCAGTATCAGTACAGCAGGTACACATCCCTGGTTCTTGAACTGGATTATGGGTCCTTGGGGGCTCCTGATCCCTTTGAGAATTGCAGGAAACATGTGGCTAATAAATCGGTAGCAGGTCTCACTGACTCCCAAGGTGTTTTGCAGGAATCTCGGGAGGGTATCCTGGGGATGGTGAGATCTTACTATACTGACATGTTTCAGAGAAAGGTTTTGGATAAGGAAAAAATTGCTCAATTCTGGGAGGCAACTCCAGGACCTGATACGAATGATGTGGACTTTTCTCCTTTGACAGCAGAATTAATGGTGGAGGAGGTTAAAGAGGCCATTGATCAGTTACATCTTAAGAAGGCACCAGGTCCAGATGGTATTACCACAGAATGTTTTAAGAAATTTAGGGTCCTCTTGGCTACAATCCTCGTGGATGTGTACAAAACCTGTCTAGAAATTCACCTGATGCCTCCATTGATGAGGGTGTGCTCGTTAATTCTGCTGTCGAAAGGTAAGGAGCCTGTTAACAAGAAGATTCTGGCAAAAATCCTGTTCTCTAGTCTGCTTGTCCCGGGCACTGTTGGCAGGCTGTCAGTTCGGCAAAGTAAATGGGCGGAACATCTCTGGAGCAGTCATCTCAATAAGGGAGATGTTTAAGAGATGTAAAGCTCTTCGGTGTGGGAGATATATTGTTGGTCTGGACCAGGCTAAAGCCTTTGACAGAGTAGACTATGAGTATCTATGGGCTTTGTCAAAGTATCTATGTAATTTGTCAAAGTACGGTATTCCGGGACAATTTATTGATTGGCTGAAAATTTTATATTGTGAGGCAAAGAGCTTTCCTCTGGTCAATGGTTGGCAAGGGGACACTTTCAAAGTAGAGACAGGGGTGAGACAGGGTTGCCCGTTGATTCCACTGCTGTATGTGTTGCCTTAGACCCATTCCTGAGGTCGCTGCAGAAATGTGATTTTCAGGGGGTGCTAGTCCCCCGTTGCTTGCCTTTGAAAGTAGTTGCCTATGCGGATGATGTGACGGTGGTGATATCTGAGCCTCGTGAGGTGCAGATGTTGTCTGCAGCCATCAGAAGTTACTCGGAGGCCTCAGGGTCTCTGGTCAACCTTGAGAAGAGTCAAGCTTTCTGGACTTTAAGTACTGATCCTGATTTTGATCTGCCACAATTTGCAAAGGCCTCCACCCATATTAAAATACTTGGGTTCAAATTTGGGAGGGATGATAGCGCCAAACTAAATTGAGTGGGATGATAATGCCAGGATAAATTGGGAGGAAAAGTTGGAATCCGGAAATGCACAGGTTCAGCGATAGAAGAACTGGAGGCTGACCTATAGAGAAAGGGTTACTATGTTGAAGACTTACCTGGTCCCTGTCTTCTTGTATGTATCTGTTGTCTTTCCTTTGCCAGAATCTTTCTCCGCTAGGCTCTTTAGCCTGTTCTTCCAACTTTTGTGGGGGAACAGGTTGAACCCAATAAAAAGAGGGATCACCTACCTACAGAGGAGAGAGGGTGGGCTGGATATGTTAAATCCAAGGGTTTTCTATGACTCCATGTTTCTAAAAGTTAACTTTGGTAGCCTGGACTCAAACAACAGTCCCCTGTGGGTGAATAGTGTCAGGGACTGGATATTGCCTTTTGCAGAGTCTTGGGCGCGAGGCGGCAGTCTCAAGAGGGGCCGGTTTACTCGTGGCTTCCTCCCCCAGTACCTGGAATATGGTCTTAGGTGCCTGAAGAAGTGGGGAATAGAGAAGGTATATCTGGAGACTAAGACCAGAAAGGATCTCTATAGCAGGATCTGTAGGACCTTCTATAAATTGCAGCCAGCACTGAGAGACTGCACAACGGACACCTTGCAGGAAAGTCTAAAGTTCCTAAATAGACCGAGGCTTCCTGCTAAGTTTTTTTACATCGCCTGGCTGTCGTTGCATGGGAAGCTTTTTGTCAGAGGCAATTAAAAATTTCAGAGTGTCTCAGATCGCATGTGCCCCTTGGACTGTCAGCAGGAGGAAACTATAGAACATTATATAACCGTGTGCTGGGGAGGGCGACAGATATGGCAGCAGATAACCAGCAAACTAAAAATGCCAAGGCTGCAATCTCTAACCTACCCAGACATAGTGATGAGCGGCAGGGGTCATATTCGAATTCGCAATATTTCGCAAATATTCGTTATATTCAACAATTTTTTTTACTGGAAAAATCGGCAAGGTAATGATCGTGTAACTACTATAATACTGCTCCTATGTACAAGAATATAACTGCTATAATACTGCTCCTATGTACAAGAATATAACTACTATAATATTGCTCCTATGTACAGGAATATAACTACTATAATACTGCTCCTATGTACAAGAATATAACTACTATAATACTGCTCCTATGTAAAAGAATATAACTACTATAATACTGCTCCTATGTACAAGAATATAACTACTATAATACTGCTCCTATGTACAAGAATATAACTACTATAATACTGCCTCCTATGTACAAGAATATAACTACTATAATACTGCTCCTATGTACAAGAATATAACTACTATAATACTGCTCCTATGTAAAGAATATAACTACTATAATACTGCTCCTATGTAAAAGAATATAACTACTATAATACTGCTCCTATGTAAAAGAATATAACTACTATAATACTGCCTCCTATGTACAAGAATATAACTATTATAATACTGATCCTATGTACAAGAATATAACTACTATATTACTGCTCCTATGTACAAGAATATAACTACTATAATACTGCTCCTATGTACAAGAATATAACTACTATAATACTGCTCCTATGTACAAGAATATAACTATTATAATACTGATCCTATGTACAAGAATATATCTACTATAATACTGCCTCCTATGTACAAGAATATAACTACTATAATACTGATCCTATGTACAAGAATATAACTACTATAATACTGCCTCCTATGTACAAGAATATAATTACTATAATACTGCCTCCTATGTACAAGAATATAACTACTATAATACTGCCTCCTATGTACAAGAATATAACTACTATAATACTGCCTCCTATGTACAAGAATATAACTACTATAATACTGCCTCCTATGTACAAGAATATAACTACTATAATACTGCTCCTATGTACAAGAATATAACTACTATAATACTGCCTCCTATGTACAAGAATATAACTACTATAATACTGCTCTTATGTACAAGAATATAACTACTATAATACTGCTCCTATGTACAAGAATATAACTACTATAATACTGCTCCTATGTACAAGAATATAACTACTATAATACTGCCTCCTATGTACAGGAATATAACTACTATAATACTGCTCCTATGTACAAGAATATAACTACTATAATACTTCTCCTATGTACAAGAATATAACTACTATAATACTGCTCCTCTGTACAAGAATATAACTACTATAATACTACCTCCTATGTACAAGAATATAACTACTATAATACTGCTCCTATGTACAAGAATATAACTACTATAATACTGCCTCCTATGTACAAGAATATAACTACTATAATACTCTCCTATGTACAAGAATATAACTACTATAATACTGCTCCTACGTACAAGAATATAACTACTATAATACTGCCTCCTATGTACAAGAATATAACTACTATAATACCGCTCCTATGTACAAGAATATAACTACTATAATTCTGCTCCTATGTACAAGAATATAACTACTATAATACTGCTCCTATGTACAAGAATACAACTACTATAATACTGCTCCTATGTACAAGAATATAACTACTATAATACTGCTCCTATGTACAAGAATATAACTACTATAATACTGCTCCTATGTACAAGAATATAACTACTATAATACTGCCTTCTTTGTTTAAATCTAGCAAAATGTTATCATTTTCAGGTGTCTGGGATCCTCTTATGGGGACTTGCAGCAGGTTTTCTAATTGCTACCATCTCCTTATTGAAGTTTAGTTCCTGATGGAGATTTCTCTATGATGAGACTTCAGTGGAAACATAAGACGTCTTGTAGATTCCTTATTTGTTTAAGTAAAACTTAACATGGCCCCAGAGGATCTTAATCGAATCAAGACTTAGATTAAGTGTCTGAACCGGAAAATAAGAAACATTTTATTACCTTCCTCCCGCTAACATTTAGCTAAAGTCTACAGGACGATGATGAGTTGAATCTACTGCGGATTTATTTGTGATTCTCAAGCTCTCGTTCATAATCAAAACTCAAAAGGACGGAGATATTGATGTCTGCGAGGATTACCTGACGGTGGGGAAAATAAACTGAATGTTTCAGTACAGCTCAGTAAAAACCGTCTGAAAATCAATTTGAAAGTGAATATGAAGTAGAAAAAAGCTGATTACTAATTTACATTTTTAATTCATTCGTTTAATTTAGTTTCTTGCATGATTTATTTTTTTATTTACCTTTTTTACAGTTTTACCTAAAAGCTAATTTTAAATATAGAATTTACTTTACTTTAAATAACATAAAAAAGTTAAAGTTATAGCTAAAAAAAAACTATGGGGGGCACTAAAGCCCCTGCAGCCAGTATTGTAAAGGGAACCTTACTCTTACTAGATGTACTTATTGCTACTGTAGTAGTTATATTCTTGTACATAGGAGCAGTATTATAGTAGTTATATTCTTGTACATAGGAGCAGTATTATAGTAGTTATATTCTTGTACATAGGAGCAGTATTATAGCAGTTATATTCTTGTACATAGGAGCAGTATTATAGTAGTTATATTCTTGTACATAGGAGCAGTATTATAGTAGTTATATTCTTGTACATAGGAGCAGTATTATAGTCAGTGGTGTATCTTGGTTTTGTGCTGCCCTAGGCGAGACTAAACTCGGGCACCCCCCTAATATAAATTTGACCCACCCCTTCTTGTCACGGCCAAACCCCTTCCTCTGTAAACGCCACCCCTTCCTCTTTAGGCTCCACCCTTTCCTGTTTTGCATAACAATATTAAGAAATTTATCGTGATAACGATATATATCGCGATAAATACCCGTTTAAAAGAAAAAGAACACAAGGAGGCGTTATACTGTATGGGGGCAGCCTCAAGGAGACGTTATACTGTATGGGGGCAGCCACAAGGAGACGTTATACTGTATGGGAACAGCCACAAGGAGACGTTATACTGTATGGGAACAGCCACAAGGAGACGTTATACTGTATGAGGGCAGCCTCAAGGAGACGTTATACTGTATGGGGGCAGCCTCAAGGAGACGTTATACTGTATGGGGGCAGCCTCAAGGAGACGTTATACTGTATGGGGCAGCCACAAGGAGACGTTATACTGTATGGGAACAGCCACAAGGAGACGTTATACTGTATGAGGGCAGCCTCAAGGAGACGTTATACTGTATGGGGCAGCCTCAACTAGACGGTATACTGTATGGGGCAGCCTCAAGGAGACGGTATACTGTATGGGGGCAGCCTCAAGGAGACGATATACTGTATGGGGGGCGGGGGCAGCCACAAGGAGACATTATACATACTGTATGGGGGCAGACATAAGGAGACGTTATACTGTATGGGGGGAGGGGGCCGGGCCAGCCTCAAGGAGACGCTAAACTGTATGGGGGCTGCCACATGCAAATAGTGCACTCTGCACTGAGTCATAAATAAAGGTGGTATGTGTGTCAGACTGTCTATGGTAGCCCTGGCCTCTCCTTGAGGCTGCCCCATACAGTCTGTATGGGGCAGCCTCCAGGAGAGGCCAGGGCCACCATAGACAGTCTGACATACCACCTTTATTTATGACAGTGCAGAGTGCACTATTTTCTTGTGGCAGCCCCATACAGTTTAGTGTCTCCTTGTGACTGCCCCCATAAATAAAGGTGGTATGTGTGTCAGACTGTCTATGGTGGCCCTGGCCTCTCCTTGAGGCTGCCCCATACAGTCTGTATGGGGCAGCCTCAAGGAGAGGCCAGGGGCACCATAGACAGTCTGACATACCACCTTTATTTAGGAGTCTCACTCTCGCAGTGCACTATTTGCTTTTTAACTCTCGTCTTACTCACTCCTGTTCCTCTGCCTGGACTGGACCTGGACATTCCTGGCAGGGCAGGCCAGGAGTCAGGCGAAGTGGCCAACTCTGTTCTTTGACTGTCTGTGTGAGGAGGGAGGTATGTAGACTTTTCACGTGGCTGCCGCTTGTGTTGTAAGTATTCCGTCCCACTGCGCATGCGCGAAAAAGAAGGCTCGGCGCAGTAGTTGAAAATTCCGGAACACGGACGGGAGGAAGTCAGGAGGACTCGGGAGGAGGGTCCCTGCTTCACTATGCGGCGCCGGCGATGCGGCTCGCATAGTGAAGGATCGGCAAGCAGCGGACAAAAGGGAAAAAAAGTTTGGAACATTTTACTATCACTAGGCAAACAAGGCATTTTGCCGCCCCATTGGCAAGTGCCGCCCTAGGCAAATGCCTTGTTTGCCTCGTGATAGATACGCCTCTGATTATAGTAGTTATAGTCTTGTACATAGGGGCAGTATTATAGTAGTTATATTCTTGTACATAGGAACAGTATTATAGTAGTTATATTCTTGTACATAGGAGCAGTATTATAGCAGTTATATTCTTGTACATAGGAGCAGTATTATAGTAGTTCTATTCTTGTACATAGGAGGCAGTATTATAGTAGTTATATTCTTGTACATAGGAGGCAGTATTATAGTAGTTATATTCTTGTACATAGGGGCAGTATTATAGTAATTATATTCTTGTACATAGGAGAAGTATTATAGTAGTTATATTCTTGTACATAGGAGCAGTATTATAGTAGTTATATTCTTGTACATAGGAGCAGTATTATAGTAGTATATTCTTGTACATAGGAGGCAGTATTATAGTAGTTATATTCTTGTACATAGGAGGCAATTTTTATTGGTATAAAACAAACATAAATACAAAAATACTTTTTCATCATAATAAATCAGACTTTTTCATCATTCAGTATAAATTATACATGTTCATCAGAAAATAAAATGCATATTAACTGTAACTTAAAAGCACATTTTAGCTAAAGCAGAAAAAGAAGAAAAGTAAAATAAAATAAGAAACAAACACAGTTACATCGTACACTTGAACCGTCAGTCTAGATGGACGTTCCTCCATAGTTTTATATTTTCCCCTTTTTTCCTGACCTCTAATGACCGGATCCACCTGAGTTCTGACATGATGAGGGTTATAGCTGTGGTATGATGGAATGGTTCGTTATGGATGGACACTCGGGTTCTGGTTTGCCAGTGGTAATATTTGATGACGGTGATTATCAGATACATGGTCCCCCGGTCGATGTTATTCACATGAGATGTGACACCATAAATAATTTCTGGGTATTTTAGGGACTGTAATGATGGGATTTTTAGCTTGGCGGATATGTCATGCCAGATTGTCTGCCCACCCCAGCACTCTGATATAAAATGGAGCATAGTCTCCTCCTGCTGACAACCTAAGGGACACATGCGATCTGACACACTGAGGAATTTTAGATTCCCCCTGACAAAGAGTTTTCCCTGCAATGAGAGCCAGCCAATATCACAGAACTTAGGGGGCAGCCTTGGTCCATTCAGAAGCCTCAGACTATCCTGTAAGGTTGAGGTTGGACAGTCTAGAAGTGCTAGCTGTAAACAGTAGAAGGTCCTACATACTCTGGAGTATAGATCTTTCCTGGTTTTACTCTCAATGAAAGACTTGTCTATACCCCATTTCTTCAGACATCTTACACCATAGTCCAGGTACTGGGGGAGGAAGTCACGAGTCAATCGGCCCCTCTTGAGACTGCCGCCTCGCATCCAAGGTTCTGCAAAAGGCAATATCCAATCCCTGATACTATTCACCCACAGGGAGCTGTTGTTTGAGTCCAGGTCACCAAAATTAACTTTAAGAAACATGGAGTCAAAGAAAACCCTTGGATTTAACATATCCAGCCCACCCTCTCTCCTCTGTAGGTAGGTGATCCCTCTTTTTACTGGGTTCAACCTGTTCCCCCATAACAGCTGGAAGAACAGGCTAAAGAGCCTAGCCGAGAAAGATTCTGGCAAAGGAAAGACGACAGAGATGTACAAGAAGACAGGGACCAGGTAAGTCTTCAGCATAGTAACCCTTTCTCTATAGGTCAGCCTCCAGTTCTTCCATCGCTGAACCTTTATATTTCCGGCATCCAACTTTTCCTCCCAATTTAGTTTGGCATTATCTTCCCTACCAAATTTAACCCCAAGGATTTTAATATGGGTGGAGGCCTTCGCAAACTGTGGCAGATCAAAATCAGGGTCAGTATCCGATGTCCAGAAAGCTTGACTCTTCTCAAGGTTGACCAGAGACTCTGAGGCCTCCGAGTAGCTTCTGATGGCTGCCGACAACATCTCCACCTCACGAGGCTCAGATATCACCACAGTCACATCATCCGCGTAGGCAACAATACTCAGGGGCAGGCAATGGGGGACCGGCACCCCCTGAAAATCACACTCCTGCAGTGACCTCAGGAACGGGTCCAAGGCAAACACATACAGCAGTGGACTCAGCGGGCAACCCTGTCTCACCCCAGCCTCAACCCTGAACGTGTCACCCTGCCAACCATTGATTAGAGGAAAGCTCTCAGCCTCTCTGTACAAAGTTCTCAGCCAATCTACAAATTGTCCCGGAATGCCGTACTTTGATAAAGTGGCCCATAGATACTCGTGGTCTACTCTGTCAAAGGCTTTAGCCTGGTCCAGACCTACAACATATCTCCCACACCTCAGAGCTTTACATCTCTCAAACATCTCCCTTATCGAGATGACTGCTCCAGAGATGTTCCGCCCTTTTACTGTGCCGAACTGACAGCCTGCCAACAGTGCCCGGGACAAACAAACTAACCTAGAGAACAGAATTTTTGCCAAAATCTTCCTGTCGACATTCAAGAGGGCAATTGGCCTCCAGTTCTTGATGTCACTAGGCTCTTTCCCTTTAGACAGCAGAATTAACGAGGACACCCTCATGGACGGAGGCATCAGGTGATTTTCTAGACAATTTTTGTACACATCCACGAGGATTGGAGCTAAGTGGTCTCTGAACTTCTTATAAAATTCTGCAGTAATACCGTCTGGACCTGGTGCCTTCTTCAGATGTAATTTATCAATGGCCACTTTAACCTCCTCCACCGTTATTTCTGCTGTTAAAGGAGAAAAGTCCAAATCTCTAGTATCAGGCCCTGGAGTTGCCTCCAAAAATTGGGTCACTTTTTCCTTATCCAAAGCCTTCCTCTGAAACAAGTCAGCATAGTAGCATCTCACCACCCCCAGGATACCCTCCCGAGATTCTTGTAAAACACCCTGGGAGTCAGTGAGACCTGTGATCAATTTTTTAGCTACGCGCTCCCGGCAGTTCTCAAAGGGATCAGGAGCCCCTAAGGACCCATAATCCCGTTCAGCTACCAGGGAGGTGTACCTGCTGTACTGATACTGCTTTATCTCAGATTTCAGCCGGTCAATCCTTTGTTGGTCATCCCCACCCATCGAATAGAGTGACTCCAATTCTTTGCGCAGTCTCAGATACTGGCCATACTTACTCTTCCCCTTCTTAACTGACAGTCTCTGTAAGAGGGACCTGATCTCCTCCTTGACATCCTCCCACCAGTCAGCCATGTTCTTATAGAAATCCACTCTGTAAAGTTGGCTCCGAAAGAAATAGTAAATGTATTCCTGGACAGAGCTATCATCTAAAAGACTAGCGTTCAGTTTCCATAGCCCTCTACCAAGATCTGGATGCTTAGTGGCGCCCAAACAAAAGTACAAGGCCAAATGGTCAGAATAAGGGACTGTCTTTTCCCTTCTTTCACTGATGGCTTCAGTAGGACTCACCAGAGCCAGATCTATCCTACTACTGCGTCCTGCACAGGTGTAAGTGAACTTTGGACGCCTACCACCCTGTACAAAAACATCAGACAGGCCGGCATGCAGAATAATGTTGTTTAGGACCTTACAGTCCCTAGTAAGGGGTCTACCACTAGGCCTGTCACTGGTTGTAGTGGTGGCATTAAAGTCTCCAGCCATGATAATAGGAATAGATGTGAATAAGTATGGCTTAACATCATTAAAAAGCTGAGTCCTTTCGCTCACTGTCTGTGGCCCATAGACGTTAATAAGCCGGAGTCTTCTACCTCGGATGGTAATCTCTAGCAGAAGGCACCTTCCCATCGAGATCTCCGTTAGTCTATGTACAATTACATCATGGGTGGTAAACAAGATAGAGACCCCGGCATAAGGCTCCACAGACATCGACCAAAAGGACGGACCAGACTGCCACTCTCGCTCTGCCTCTCTTATGAGACCTGAGGTGTTTAAGCGTGTCTCTTGCAAGAAGAACACATCGGCCTTGAGGTATCTCAGGTGTTCGTAGACGGCATGTCTGGTCTTTCTAGCTCTAATACTATTCACATTGCTGGTGACCACTCTAAGATGGAAGTCTGCCATCAGGAGAAGAAGAAGAAAGATAACCCCCATCATCATAAATCAGGGTCAGAGTTTTCTTGCTGACTACCAGTTTCCATATCCCATACAGCCTGTGACTCGGCATGAAGAGGTCTCCTTTTTGTGGGAGGATCCCCTCCTGGGTCGTCATCACATTCCGCCATCATACGCTTCAGCTCTCTCTCTATTTCTGCCTCTCCATCTGACTCGGAGAGCACACTGTATCTGTTGGTTGTTACAGTTCCATCAGCCTGCCTGTCCACTCTCATTTTAGTGGGTTTTTGGACGGTGGTCCATTCACCCTCAGGCCTGCGGCTGGACTTATCTTTTTTCCGTTTAAGGATTTTATTTTCCCCAGTGGTGGGTGCTGGGGCAGGGGAGGAGACAGACACTGGATGCTCTACAGGCTGCTCCACAACCTCCATGTCCCCCTCAGTGTTACCTGCCTGCGGGTGGTCCGGCACAGTATCATTCATGTGTGGGGTCTCTGGCACTGTGTATAATGACCCTGACAATAGCGCCTCCTCCTCCTGCTCCTCATCTGGGACATCTGCCCCTTCCACCAAGTCCTCATCAGGGAGATTTCTACAGATGTTATGCCACGCTTCAGGACAGTCTCTATGGGGGTGACCGATGTTACCGCACAGGTTACACCTTATGTTCTGGCAGGTGGCGCTCACATGGCCGATGTCCCCGCACAGGCTGCACTTCATCATGGTGCAGACACTCGCCACGTGACCTGATTTCCCACACTTGAAGCATAGCCTGGGCTGACCAGCATAGAAACAAACCCCTTTCTCCCGGCCAATGAAGAAGGAATTGGGAAGGTGATGGGTGATGTTCTGGTGCTGGTGTAATGTAACCAGGACCCTCCATCCCCCAGTCCAGATTCCATCCTCATCCCTGGTCTTGGTCAGGTTGACTTGAGGTCGCAATGCCTTCTGAGCCAGATAATAATATCCTGAGGGGGGACAGACTCGTTCCAGAAAATGATGGTGACATTTACAGTGTCAGGCTTAGAGATGGGAATGAAGCTAAACTTGTTCCACCCCTCAGTATCTCTGACCCGGGTGTAGAAAACCCAGAAACGGTCCAGATCAGACATGAGCTTGAAGCTAATATCATAGCCCTGTCTGTCTGGGAGGTTTATTACTGCCAGGATGTTGGCTGGCAGGAAGCCCATCTGAGTGCACAACATGTCTCTGACCACACACCTTCTGTCAGGGAGATCTTCTTTTGCCCCTTTATGTCTAAACCTGACAACGTTCCTTCTCTTGAAGGCCTGACCTGTGTATCTGGCGTTAGAGGGAAATGATGGGGAACCCCGACTCCAAGCATTCCCAGATGTCTGACCAGTACCAGTATCCTGCGGGCGGCGACGTGTAGGCTGCTGACCGCCCGTACTGTGGGACTCTGCTGCCTGTGGTGTAACTAAAGGGGGGAACTCCTCAGCCTGAGACTGCACTGCCCCCTCCCCACCATCAATACCAGGGTTCTCTATGTTCCCAGCAGCCATAGATGACTCCTCCGCTGGAACATTATCACCCACAGAGACATCAGCAACATCAGACATGGCAGCCATAGAGGACTCCTCCACTGGGACATTATCACACACAGAAATATCAGCGACATCAGACATCTCAGCAGCCATAGAGGACTCCTCAGCTGGGACATTATCATCCACAGAGACATCAAACATCTCAGCAGCATTACAGTCCTCAGTATTAACCCCTTGCACCCCACAGACCTGAGCGTCCTGCTCAGACACACCCTGAGGTGCTGCTACAGTGTTACCTGTAGGTGTCAGTCCACAGTCCTCCTGCAGTGCACTGCCTCCTGGGACTTGTGGTGTCTGCACTGCCACTTCATTGCTGTCATCAGGTAAGAGTCCACAGTTTTCATTTTGTGCAGTACTTACTGCTGGAACTTGTAGTACCTCACCGGGGGCTGATGCAGGACTTGGCTCTTGTTTCTTAGATGTACTTTTCTTGTACAACTCTCTCTCCTCAAAGGGAAGAGTTGCCGGCTGTAATATGGGTCTTACGTGGGACTGCAGGGTTTCAGACCTAGATGTTGATTTGGTCCCTGAGTTTTTGTCCTTCTCAAACTTCTGCTGGTTCCAGTATGTCTCTCCCACTGGTCCCATTTTCTCCAAGACAGAGTCGATCTCCTGCGCATTGTCAGCGAGCTCCTTGGCCAGTGAGTCCAGCTTCTTGTCCAGTAAAGCCTGCTTCCCTGGGTTTGCAGCCTTTAGTTTGTATGTGCAGTTTATCTGTTTCTGCAGGTACAGCTTATGTTTCTTCAGCGTCTCCATTCTCCTCACCAGTGCTGGGATCTGCTCAGCCAGGTGGAGCTCAGGTGGCTGCTCTGGAGGCCTCTGATTGCTGCTGGGGAGTTTTGCAGGCTGTTTGTTTGCAGTACAGGTTTCTGTCTGTCCTGGAACAAGAATCTGCATTTTTGGTGCAGAGCCTCGCAGTCCCTGGAGTTTTGCGGCTGCTGTCACTGCTCTTGGGTCACAATCTCCTGGTGGGCGACTGGATCCCGGCTGTGTAGCAGAGACGGTATTGGTAGCACCTTGAGGTCTTCCTCCATTACTGCCTTTGATCTCCTTCACAGCTTGCATGCCCCCAGACTTTCTGCGCTCAGAACCTATCACCACACGCTGCTGCAGATTCTCCTGGATGGTTTGTTTTTCCAGAGATGTCCTCCTCTGCCTCCCCAGGCTGGAGGTGGATTGTCCACCTGAGGCCGGCAATGGAGATTGTCTCAGCTCCTGCACACTCTGCACGGTTCTTACTTCTGGACTTTCCAACACTTTGGTCTTGCACACAGGTGACCCTTCATTCACACTGGCAGGTGGTTTCACCGGACACTTACTTTTTCCTTCTTCTTCTCTTACGCTGGAACTGGTACTGCTGACATACTTTCTGTCCATAGAAACTTTGGGATTTACATCCCCTGACGGAGTTGTCTGGGTGCTTCCCAGATTTGGCCTAGAAGCCTGGGCCTTGCTTGGGGAGCTTCCCCCCCGGGGGTGGCCACTCCCTGGACTTTCTCCAGACATCCAAAGCCTCAGGAGAGCTCCTGACACACAACCTCTCAGCAAGGAGGCAGTATTATAGTAGTTATATTCTTGTACATATGAGCAGTATTATAGTAGTTATATTCTTGTACATAGGAGGCAGTATTATAGTAGTTATATTCTTGTACATAGGAACAGTATTATAGTAGTTATATTCTTGTACATAGGAGCAGTATTATAGTAGTTATATTCTTGTACATAGGAGCAGTATTATAGTAGTTATATTCTTGTACATAGGAGCAGTATTATTGCAGTTATATTCTTGTACATAGGAGGCAGTATTATAGTAGTTATATTCTTGTACATAGGAGCAGTATTATAGTAGTTATATTCTTGTACATGGGAGCAGTATTATAGTAGTTATATTCTTCTACATAGTAAAAAGTATTATAGTAGTTATATTCTTGTACATAGGAGCAGTATTATAGTAGTTATATTCTTGTACATAGGAGCAGTATTATAGTAGTTATATTCTTGTACATAGGAGCTGTATTATAGTAGTTATATTCTTGTACATAGGAGCAGTATTATAGTAGTTATATTCTTGTACATAGGAGCAGTATTATAGTAGTTATATTCTTGTACATAGAAGGCAGTATTATAGTAGTTATATATTCTTATCCTGCTGGGATGCAATTCTTTTTAAAATGGTAAGATAAGATTTGTGATAATGTTATAATTTGTACTTTTATTCCTGCAGGTAATTTGGAAGAAGGTCTCAGATTCAAGTAGGATCCATATTAAAATCGCTTCTTTATTCAGGACATCATACAGACATGACAGACTGCCACACAGTACAACAGATTGGCGTTGACGCGTTTCGGGTACTAAGACCCTTAGTCGTAACGTTGTTGCACAGTGAGATACCCCAATATAAAGGAAAAAGATAGCCATTCCCCCCTGCAATCCATGGGAGGCGGCATTGATCCCATTGGTCGTCTCACTGTGCATCACACCCTAGTTGCCACCCATTCATTACCGAGTTAATGCATTACAGACTGTGCTGGGACTTAACAAAAGTTAACCCTTAAGGACTCTGGTCCAAATTCTGTGAACATTCACTAAAAAGGGGGGGAAACAGGTGAAAGTCCAGTAAAAACCGCACAGTGTGAACACACCGACTTGTGTAACATATAAAAACATATATTGTACAAAACCAAAACGGCCTTCACATTAATAACAGTATTTTTTCTGCTTAGGACATTGGTGCCACGCTTAGTAATCTTGTTATACAGGAAAGAACCACTGATAATGATAATGGCACCAAAAACTCATGAGATTACAAACTCGCAATACTAAATTTTATCCGGTAATGTCGCGCACAAGTAGTATGGACATTTTTCAGGGCACATTGGAAAGGGAGTTGGAAAGAATCCAAAAGGAAACTAAGGTCACCAAATGTCCAGATAATTTAGGCCACTCCCATTTTCAGGCCCTCATGGAACTACAGCAATGTAGTGAAATAGTCATCAAGATGGCGGATAAGGGGGGGGCGGTGGTCATCATGGACAAGGATCTATATGGCGGCCAGATGCGGGACATGCTAACGGACGCATCCACATACAGAATATTAACTAGTAACCCACTCAGTGAATACATGATTGAGTATAAGTCTCTAATACAAAAAGGAAGAGACATGGGTATTTTTACAGAATCAGAATATAGGTATCTGTGTGTGGATGCGCCCGTGACCCCAATTATGCATGCTCTGCCGAAGATCCACAAGGGTGTCCACCCCCCTTCGCCCCATAGTGTCTGGCATGGGATCCCTGACGGAGCGCCTGGGCAGTTGGCTGGATAACATCCTCCAGCCACTTGTCAGGCGCACGCCGGGTTTCCTTAAAGATACATCAGACGTATTAAGAGCCATGTATAGCCTAAAATGGGAAGCCAACTATATATGGATCACGGCGGATGTTATGGCTCTGTACCCCTCCATCCCCCACGGGGTCGCCCTGATGGCCATGGAATACCATCTCCATAGGTATACGGGATGTGGCCCCAACTATATTGATTACGTGTGTGAGGTCACGGCCTTCTTGCTTATTCACAATTACTTTATGTTCGACGGTGTGCACTACTTACAGACACGTGGAGTGTCAATGGGGGCGAAATTTTCGCCCTCGCTGGCGAATTTAACCATGGCATACTGGGAAGAAAAATTTATATATAATGTGGACAACCCTTTTGGGGCTGGATTGGTCTGGTACGGCAGATACATCGATGACCTGCTCATGATTTGGGCGGGCGGTGTGTCTGCCGTCCCGGACCTCCAGATGTACCTTAATGCGAATAATTACAACCTACGTTTCACATGTGACTTCGGTGAGACCACTATTAATTTCTTAGACCTGACGCTCCGAGGTTGCCCAGGTGAAGTGGTGCACACCCGAACATATAGAAAAGAGGTGGCCGGAAATTCCATCCTGAATGCCAGGAGCCATCATCCCCTACACACCATCAGGGCGATCCCCGTTGGGGAATATATACGAGCAGCCAGGAACTGCAGTCTCCCTGCACTTCTGGATGAGGAATTTAATAAGGTAGATGTCAGACTAAAAGCCAGAAATTACCCCACCTGGATGCTAGAGAGGGGCAGAGCCATTGCACGGAGAAAAAATAGAGGGGAAATGCTTTTTGGCAAAATAGCAGCAGGAGGCAAACGGGATACCCCATCCAGGAAGATGGAGAGGTATGGGAACAGTGACCAGGACAATGTACCAACGTTATCGCTGGCATACAGCAAGGAGTTCAATAAAATCAGCTCCATCATTAAGGGCTGTCTGCCTATTTTGTATGATGACGAAATATTATATAATGCCCTGAAATCAGGTCTCAAAATTGTTTCCAGAAAAGCCACTACATTGTCCTGCTCGCTGTCCCCATCCCTCTTCACGGCCAATAGGATGGGAGCCAGCATGAAGTCTAGTTGGCTCAGATACAAGGGCTTTTCCAAATGCGGGGGCAATCCCTGCAAGACTTGCATCTATGCCACCCCCTCCAAGTCCTTTGACAGATCTGACCACTCCTGCAGCTTTCCAATACAAAGCTATATTAATTGCAACACTGCAGGAGTGGTATACATTATACAGTGCAAGGATTGCGACTTAATGTATGTTGGAAGTACGATCCGAAGATTCAGGAATCGCCTTCTGGAACACTTAAATTATATAAGCAACCCTAATGCACTTAATATTTCGAATGTAGCTAGACATTTTATACAAATACATGATCGTCAAGTAAGGGGCTTTAAAGCCTTCGCGATAGAGAGGGTTTTTGCCCCTAAGAGAGGTGGTGACCACCGCAAGAAACTCCTCCTACGGGAGGCGTTTTGGATCTTCAGGCTGAACACTAGAGTTCCACATGGCCTTAACCTGAAAAAGGAATTGATGTACATATACCAATAACAAATATGTTCATTTACATATCAATATGTGCATTTATGTGTATCATTCCTGCGTGTCTATTCTTTCTCACTGTCTCCCCTTCCCCTCCCCCCCCCATTCCTTTCCTTTTCTTGTGTCTGTCCATTTGGTCCCCAGTTCTTGGTGCCATTATCATTATTAGTGGTTCTTTCCTGTATAACAAGATTACTAAGCGTGGCAACAATGTCCTAAGCAGAAAAAATACTGTTAAAAAATACTGTTATTAATATGAAGGCCGTTTTGGTTTTGTACAATATATGTTTTTATATGTTACACGAGTCGGTGTGTTCACACTGTGCGGTTTTTTCTGGACTTTCACCTGTTTCCCCCCCTTTTTAGTGAATGTTCACAGAATTTGGACCAGAGTCCTTAAGGGTTAACTTTTGTTAAGTCCCAGCACAGTCTGTAATGCATTAACTCGGTAATGAATGGGTGGCAACTAGGGTGTGATGCACAGTGAGACGACCAATGGGATCAATGCCGCCTCCCATGGATTGTAGGGGGGAATGGCTATCTTTTTCCTTTATATTGGGGTATCTCACTGTGCAACAACGTTACGACTAAGGGTCTTAGTACCCGAAACGCGTCAACGCCAATCTGTTGTACTGTGTGGCAGTCTGTCATGTCTGTATGATGTCCTGAATAAAGAAGCGATTTTAATATGGATCCTACTTGAATCTGAGACCTTCTTCCAAATTACCTGCAGCCTGCGACGGGGTCACTCCCCTAGAGTTTCAGAATCGGGATTATACTAACTGGGAGGTGAGCTGGATTTAAGTTTTTTTCTCTCTACTTTTATTCCTCAGTGTATGTTGGCATTGCTTTGAGAGATGGGCCTAGTATTTTATTGACTGATGAATCATAATTAATGTCAATAAACTATTGAATGTAAAGCGTGTAAGTACCTTGTTTATGATGCAGCTTTATTACAGACCCTCTTATATAGAATTATAAGGCAGGTAACAGGAGTATGTGAATCTTGAACACGGAAAAGAAAGGGATCAACTTAAAGGGTTTCTGTCATGAGAAATAACGTTATGTAGCTGACTGACATTAGCGAGGTACTAATGTCAGCAGTACATACCAGTGTGCTTTATAACGCCCTGCCTGCCGCCGTTCTCTTAAAATAAAGACTTAAAAAATATGGTAACGAGCCTTTAGGTGCTATTAGGGCGTTGCTTCAGCACCTAGAGGCTCGGTCTACGCACCCTTTGGCACGCCCAAGTCCATTTGATTGACTTTCGAGTTCTCCTCATCGTCCCGTAAATCCCGCACCTGCGTAGGCGCAGTGAGTGAAGGACACGCTCCTGCTGCCGGCTTCCTCATCTGCGCCTGCGCCGAAGGAAGGAAGTCGGCAGCAGGAGCGCATCCTTTACTCACTGCGCCTGCGCCGAATACTGAACTGGACGGCGCAGGATTTATGGGATGATGAGGAGAACTCTAAAGTAAATGAACTGGACCTGTGCGTGCCAAAGGGTGCGTAGACCGAGCCTCTAGGTGCTGAAGCAACGCTCTAATAGCACCTAGAGGCTCATTAGCATGATTTTAAAGTCTTTTTTTTTTAAGAGAACGGCGGCAGGCAGGGCGTTATAAAGCACACTGGTATGTACTGCTGACATTAGTACATTGCTAATGTCAGTCAGCTACATAACGTTATTTCTCATGACAGAAACCCTTTAAGACATGAAAACTACGACTCTGAGGTTTCTTTGGGGAATACTAAGGAATTGTTAATGGGAATGTGCTAAAATAGCACATTGAAAGGTTAATGGAATTTGAAAGTAAATATAAACATGGTGATCAAGATATAAGGCTCATTTCCCGTGAGCTCTTGTAGTGCAGGGTTTAGAGAAGCTCAGTGTTACCCTTTACTGTGTGAAGTGTTACAGATCCTTTTTTATTGAGACCTGAAGAGCAGAACCGTTTGACTGCAATAAATATGTTTTCCACTAGGTGGAGCTTTAGAATATCATATCTCACTTATGTGAAAGGGACTGTCCGCTACTATACAATGGTGATACACATATTTTTAGCACTCCATGTGGTTGGGAGTGTTACTGCAAGTAGAATATTTACTCTAGAGCAGGGGTGCACAACGTTTCCTGGTTGGGGGCCTTATTGCCAGACTGAACCAATGATGAGGGCCGCAATTAAAATTTAAAGGTGTATTAACAACTGAAATATTGTACTTATGGCATATTGAACACACATTATATACCATTAATGTCTAGTTACACTTCTAGGACTCCCATCTAATGGGAGAAATACATGAAAAATACATGTGAGCAGCCACAAGACATAGGCATACATGTCTGTTACCAGATGGTTGGGGGCCGCACAGAATGGTATCAAGGGCCGCATGTGGCCCCCGGGCCGCAGGTTGTGCACCCCTGCTCTAGAGATACACTGCGGACAATCATGCTGCTATTTAATGTGATAGTCTGAGATGGGATGAAACGTCTGCTTCCCCCCCCAAAAAAAAATATCTCCCCCCCCAAGCAGAATGAAGATGTACATTAACAACAGAATGGATGGTTATAAAAGGCAGTGGGTGTGGATCTATTGATCCGACTAACTGGTTTGACTTTGTTCTTGTCCTAAGTGCTTTATCCTGGCGGTGTCCTGGTTTTGACTCTTTAACCCCCTGGTCTTCCCACCATGCTGCTACTTTTCAGAACAGTCCAGGCATATAGGCAGAGTTCCCGCGATCCCATGAAACCAATCGAAGGTCAGGGCAGGCAAACAAAGGGTCAGTACAGTAGACAGGCTAAGGTCAGGGCAGAGAGCAGAATATCAGAGTCAGTTAACAGACAGAGGTACGGTACAGGAAGACAATCCGAATAGCACACCTTCACTAGTAAGCTAGGAACCTAAGCTTAGTAACCCGACACTGGGAAAGGTGTCCTACATACCCTAAGACAGCCATACAAAGGCTGGGAAAGAACTAGGATGTGCACATGCTGGCCCTTTAAATGCCAGGGAGCATGGACACGTGTGTCTTATGGGCGGAGAGAACTGGAGGCCAAACAGTGAAGCGTAGGCTACAGCTTTTAGGAGAGGCACAAGGCTCTGGCGGACAGACCGGCTGTGGGAGAGTAGTCAGTAGGAGAAGTGTAAAAAAGTGAAGTACAGCTATGTGTACTAGGCAGCGCCAGTTACTGCCAATAGAATGAGAAAATAGTCATTTTTATGCTGTGGTGATTAGGAAAGGAGTTCCCATATTAGAATCCAAAATAAAAAACCAGTGTGGTCAATGGTATATTAAAAACAGTGGTAAAAACACAGTAAAATTGATAGTAAGCAAAATGGATTATAGTAAACTGTAATAAATCCGAGAAGGGACTTACTTCACAAGGGAATGGGGTACAAGATAGAGCTCAAGACACAATAGTATTAAACACCTCGATTAAACCACGACCCCAACAAACCTTAAAAATCATGCATTTTTACAGTCCCATCGGACTCCCAATCCTACAAAGGAAAAAGAAAAGATCCAGCATAGAAGAAGGGGATGCAGAGGAGGCAAAAGGAGAACCCTTCTCCAACAAAAACACTCTCTAAATATATCCTCCATGAAGATGAAATAAAACGACTTACTAGAGGCCTACCCTTTTGCCCCACGAGTGGCCCAGACTTGTTTGAACTATTTGAATCTCAACCAATTCATACACAAGCTTACCCTACAACGGCACAACTCGATGAAACAACATAAATATTCATTACCATCTCACATTCAGGAGAAAACCAACTCAACAGAAATTCCCCCTACTGATGATGCAGATATAGATTAATTTTTTTTTGTTATAGAATTACGGTAATCCACTTACCTATTCCCTCATCCCTTAAACCCAGATCGTGTTGCTATCCAGTGGAGAGCAGAGGCCTGCACCTTGAGACATTTTATAATATGGTTCTCAGACCTAAAAAAGTATTTTCTGGAGCAAAAAGATATACTTCCTATAAATCACAATCTCCCCAAAATACAACGTGATGCAATCTCTAATTTAGAATCCAATAAAGACATAGTCATAAAAACTGCGGATAAAGGGGGCGGGGTGGTTATACTCAACTCTGAATACTATTATGAAGAAGCACTTAGAAGCCTTTCCGATACAGACTATTATGAAACCTTACTATCTGATCCAACTGAGGATTTTAAAACAACCTCATCTCTACATTAATTGATCCAAGTTATATGCAAAAGATCATCCATAAACAAGAAAGTAAATATCAAAAAATTGAACATCCCTCCATACCGTATTTTTACTTCCTTCCAAAAATCCACAAGTCTCTTGACAAGCCCCCAGGAAGACCTATCATATCAGGTATAGATTCCCTAACCTCCAATTTCTCACCCTATGTGGACAACCTCCTACAAAAGTATGTGACCAGCCAATCGGCCTACCTTAGGGATTCAGGTCAATTAATAACTTCAAGTGGGAGGAAGACATGTTTTGGGTTACTCTAGACCAGGCACGCTCAACCTGCGGCCCTACAGCTGTTACAAAACTACAACTCCCAGCATGCCTGAACAGCCTACAGCTATTAACCTACAGCAAGGCATGGTGGGAGTTGTAGTTTTACAACAGCTGGAGGGCCACAGGTTTAGCATGCCTGCTCTAGATGTTTCAGCCCTTTATGGTAACATAATACATGAGCTGGGGATCAGATCAGTAGAAAAGTTCTTAACAGAAGATCCCTTCATGCCACATTACCAGAGGAATTTCATTTTAGATACTGTCAGTTTTATTTTAAATCACAATAATTTCCACTACGCAGGTCAGTTTTAAATACAAAAGAGGTACCGCAATGGGCACAAAATTTGCCCCTTCGTATGTGACCTTAATCATGGGTGCCTTTGAAGAGGCCTTTGGCCTACTATGTCACCTAAACATCAAATTTTACAAACGCTACATTGACGACATTATTTTCATCTGGCAAGGGAATAGGCATACCCTAGAAAAACATGCAAAAAATCTTACCAGTGATTCATAGAACCTCAAATTTACAGCCCATATTGATTCCAATACAGCAATTATTTTAGACCCACAGCTATCCATAAGAGGCAACAACATTGAGACATGCACCTATTTTAAAAATGTTGATGCAAACAGTTACCTCTATTATAAAAGCTGTCATTACCATAAATGGAAACGTAATATCCCATACAGACATATGAAAAGAATAAGAAGAAACTGTTCCAACAACCACACTATGAATGATTAAGGCTACTTTCACACTTGCGTTAGGAGCGGATCCGTCTGGTGTCTGCACAGACGGATCCGCTCCTATAATGCAAACGCTTGCATCCGTTCAGAACGGATCCGTTTGCATAACTGTTTATTTCAGATCTGATTTTTCACTTCGGAAAACTCAGATCCGACAGTATATTCTAAACACAGAAGCGTTCCCATGGTGATGGGGACGCTTCATGTTAGAATATACTGAGAACTGTGTACACGACTGCCCCCTGCTGCCTGGCAGATGCTGCCAGGCAGCAGGGGGCAGACCCCCCCCCCCCCTCCTGTATTTAACTTATTGGTGGCCAGTGCGGCCCTTCCTCCCTCCCCAGTATTAAATATGACCAGTGCGGCCTCCCCCTCCCTCCCTCCCCAGTATTAAATATTACCAGTGCGGCCCCCTCCCTCTATATTTATTGGTGGCCGGGCCAGTGCGGATTCCAAGTATTGTGAGCAGTGCGGCCTCCCATCTCCCCCCCTAATTAAAATCCCCCCCCCCCCCATCATTGGTGGCAGCGGAGAGTACCGATCGGAGTCCCAGTTTAAATCGCTGGGGCTCCGATCGGTTACCATGGCAACCAAGACGCTATTGCAGTCTTGGCTGCCATGGTTACTTGGCAATAAATACAAGCATTATACTTACCTGAAGAGCTGCGATGTCTGACCGGCCGGGAGCTCCTCCTACTGGTAAGTGAAAGGTCTGTGCGGCGCATTGCCTATAGCACAGACCTGTCACTTACCAGTAGGAGGAGCGCCCGGCCGGTCAGACATCGCAGCTCTTCAGGTAAGTATAATGCTTGTATTTATTGCTAAGTAACCATGGCAGCCAAGACTGCAATAGCGTCTTGGTTGCCATGGTAACCGATCGGAGCCCCAGCGATTTAAACTGGGACTCCGATCGGTACTCTCCGCTGCCACCAATGATGGGGGGGGGGGGTGATTTTAATTAGGGGGGGAGAGGGGAGGCCGCACTGCTCACAATACTTGGAATCCGCACTGGCCCGGCCACCAATAAATATAGAGGGAGGGGGCCGCACTGGTAATATTTAATACTGGGGAGGGAGGGGGAGGCCGCACTGGTCATATTTAATACTGGGGAGGGAGGGAGGGGGAGGCCGCCGCACTGGTAATATTTAATACTGGGGAGGGAGGGGGAGGCCGCACTGGTCATATTTAATACTGGGGAGGGAGGGAGGGGGAGGCCGCCGCACTGGTAATATTTAATACTGGGGAGGGAGGGGGGCCCGCACTGGCCACCAATAAGTTAATTACAGGAGGAGGGGGGGGGGGGTCTGCCCCCTGCTGCTTGGCAGCATCTGCCAGGCAGCAGGGGGCAGTCATGTACACAGTTCTCAGTATATTCTAACATGAAGCGTCCCCATCACCATGGGAACGCCTCTGTGTTAGAATATACTGTCGGATCTGAGGTTTACGATGTAACTCAAATCCGATGGTATATTCTAACATAGAGGCGTTCCCATGGTGATGGGGACGCTTCAAGTTAAAATATACCATCGGATCGGAGAAAACTCCGATCTGATGGGGACTCCTGACTTTGCATTGAAAGTCAATGGGGGACGGATCCGTTTGAAATTGCACCATATTGTGTCAACGTCTAACGGATCCGTCCCCATTGACTTGCATTGTAAGTCTGGACGGATCCGTTTGGCTCCGCACGGCCAGGCGGACACGAAAACGCTGCAAGCAGCGTTCAGGTGTCCGCCTGCTGAGCGGAGCGGAGGCCAAACGGTGCCAAACTGATGCATTCTGAGCGGATCCGCATCCACTCAGAATGCATTGGGGCTGTACGGATCCGTTCGGGGCCGCTTGTGAGAGCCTTCAAACGGAACTCACAAGCGGAGCCCCGAACGCTAGTGTGAAAGTAGCCTAACTAAGAGATTTTTAGAGAAAGGTTATCCGAAAGGCTTGATTAGGGATGCCATAGACAAATTACAAGGCAAAAAGAAACAAGATCGTCTTGACTCCAAAAATAAAAATAAAAACATAAACAACCCGACACCCCAACGAACGGACGATAAACAATACAGTTGTAACTTTATAACCTGGTATAACTCAGCATACAATATCCAAAATATACTGAAACATTGGGAAATTCTTTAAAAAGACCCAATTATTGGGAACAAATTACCACACCAGCCACATCTTACTTTTTGCAGGGGAAAAACCCTAAAAGAACTAGTGGCGCCTTCTTGCCCAAAGTTTAACAAACCCAGTAGGGAGAGCAACATCCCTATCCAAACCAACAGTGGATCTTTTAAATGTGGACACGGACGATGTTGTAATCGTAAATGTTGCCTTATATTATCAGATGTAATAAAATGAATCACAATCTCCACCTCAGGAGAAAAAATCCAATTAAAACACCATATGGATTGCAGCTCGAGCAACATCATATATACATCATATATATATACTCCAATGTCCTTGCAGACTTCAATATATTGGACGTACTACCTAAAGTATCAGAGATAAACTCAATTCACATCGCTCCAATATTTCTTTATGCCAAACACAGTGTTTCCAAGCATTTCGCACACTTCCATTCCGGTGATGTGTCCCCTCTTAGATTAATACCAATAGAAAGGGTACTGCAATCTTACCAGCGCCTGTGTACAAGGGAGATGTTTTGGATCTTCCACTTCAATTCCCTGACCCGGTTTGGCTTAAATGAGTCTTTAGAACACAGCAACTATTGAAGTTACATCCAATAAACATACCTTGATATGCACCAATAAGTATCAGACATACCAGAGGTATACCAGATTTAAAGGGAACCTGTCATCAACTTTATGCTGCCCATACTAACGGCTGAATAAAGTAGAGACAGGAGAGTTGATTTCATTGGTCTGTCAATTATAAGTTTAAAAAAAAGTGGTTTCCGAGAACAAACATCATTGCAGACTGGGCCTGGAAAAGAGTCCCGTCCACCTGAGAAGAGTCCTGGAACGCCTAGGGCCGACGCCGAACCTTATCCCGGCCTCCGAGGACACTCTGTCCACCTCACCCCAAATTCTTCCTCCACGCCACACCTGTGAGGCATTGCCCCCATCTACCCATACCACCCCTTTACCCTGGAATATGTGCGTTCCACTCTGAAACGCTCAGGTCTGTTGCCGGAAACCCACCCGGCCTACATGTGTAGGTTCCACTCTGGAACGCAGGTCTCCATTACCAGATGGAACGGACAGCATTTCTTTATTCCTTTCCCACCACCCCAATGAATACATAGACTTTCCCAAAATTTATATTATAATATATATTTTTTATCTTGTAAAATTTTCAAATAGTTCTGCCACCTCTGTCTAAGGCCTCTTTCACACTTGCGTTGTCCGGATCCGGCGTGTACTCCACTTGCCGGAATTACACGCCGGATCCGGAAAAACGCAAGTGGACTGAAAGCATTTGAAGACGGATCCGTCTTCAAAATGCGTTCAGTGTTACTATGGCAGCCAGGACGCTATTAAAGTCCTGGTTGCCATATTAGTAGTGGGGAGCGGAGGAGCGGCATACTTACAGTCCGTGCGGCTCCCGGGGCGCTCCAGAATGACGTTAGAGCGCCCCATGCGCATGGATGACGTGCCATGCGATCACGTCATCCATGCGCGTGGGGCGCCCTGACGTCACTCTGGAGCGCCCCGGGAGCCGCACGGACGGTAAGTATGCTGCTCCCCCGCTCCCCACTACACTTTACCATGGCTGCCAGGACTTTAGCGTCCCGGCAGCCATGGTAACCATTCAGAAAAAGCTAAACGTCGGATCCGGCAATGCGCCGAAACGACATTTAGCTTAAGGCCGGATCCGGATCAATGCCTTTCAATGGGCATTAATTCCGGATCCGGCCTTGCGTCAAGTCTTCAGGATTTTTGGCCGGAGCAAAAAGCGCAGCATGCTGCGGTATTTTCTCCGGCCAAAAAACGTTCCGGTCCTGAACTGAAGACGTCCTGATGCATCCTGAACGGATTTCACTCCATTCAGAATGCATTAGGATAATCCTGATCAGGATTCTTCCGGCATAGAGCCCCGACGACGGAACTCTATGCCAGAACAGAACAACGCAGGTGTGAAAGAGCCCTAAAACCGGAAGTGACGTAGTCCCCCACTTCCAGTTTCCTGTTTTCTCACGGCATTTCTGTGTTCTCACTTGACATCTTATTTACAGCCGAGTTTGTCATACTTTTACCATATGTCTTATACTCCTGAAGAGAGGGAACTGTTACTCCCCGAAACGTGTTGAGCTTATTTTAGCAATAAATACTTCTGAACCAGTTGTGGAAATCCCTGGCTACATCATTTGGGATACTAAAGTTATTTACATCTCTAAAGGCGACCATGGCAAAGGGGGAACAGGTGTGTCTTGAGCTTTATCTTGTACCCCCCTCCCTGGTGAAGTATGTCCCTTCTCGGATTTATTACAATTTACTATAATCCATTTTGTTTACTATTAATTTTAATTAATATTAGTTTTTAATATACCATTGACTACACTGGTTTTCAATATTGGATTCTAATATGGGAACTCCTTTTCTAATCACCACAGCATAAAAAATATCATTTTATTACTTCTTATTAATCGTCCTCTGGCAATCCTTTTTCCCATTTTTCCCTTATTCCCCCTTTTCTTCCCCCCTCTTCACCTCCATTATCCCCTTTTTCCTATTTTTCACTCCTCCCAATTTTGTTTTTGCGTGGGAGAGGTAGAGGAGGGACAGCGGGTTTGGACCACCAGGCAGAGCGAGAAGGGTAAGTGCTCGGGCCCACCCAGGAAAGCAGAGCAGTGGTGACCAATGGCCGTCATGCTAATACTGGTGAATCAGGTGAATACATTGCATGGATGGAAAACCTTGTTTTTCTACTGGAAAATACAATTAAATGGTAATATCCTGCTTAGAAAATCCATTGTCGAATGTATTCTAAATGTTGAGGATCCTTTTCAGGACACTCAACAACTATCCAAAGCAGAAAATGGCCACAAAGAGCTTCTCTGGAGGACCAAACATATCTGTACATTATACAACCAGCCCATTGATTTGATTAGGAGACTTGCAACGCTTTATTTCTCCTGTGACCTCCACATGGAAATTGGTCGCTTCGGGTCCCAGCAGCAATACACCCTGGAATCAATTTCTTTAGTTTTTTTTTTATTTAGAAGGTGGGACATTCTAATAAAAAGAAACAATTGCCCAAGGTGGACAACCCCTTCAACTGTTTTGGGAAATCTCTTTTCAAGTGGCTCAAGAACTGGTGCAGGAAGGAGGGGTTTGGGTTCCTGGAGAACTGGGCCGACTTTTCTGTCGGCTACAGGCTCTATCGTAGGGACGGGCTGCACCTCAATGGGGAAGGGGCAGCTGTGCTGGGGAGAAGATGGCTAGAAGGTTGGAGGAATGTTTAAACTAGTGCAGATAGAGACCGGGGGCAAGGTAGTGGGACTGGGGGAGGAATGGAAGGAGGGACTAGAACAGTTCAGAAGGAAAGGTGTAGGGTAAAAAGTATACATAAACCTCTTAATTGTTTGTATACTAATGCCAGAAGCCTGACTAATAAACCGGGGAACTGAAATTAGTGATGTGTGAGGAGGACTATGACATAGTGGGAATAACTGAGACATGGCTGGATGATAGCTATGACAGTGGGAATAACTGAGACACGGCTGGAGGATAGCTATGACAGTGGGAATAACTGAGACATGGCTGGATGATAGCTATGACTGGGAGGGTAATGTACAGGGCTACAGTCTGTTTAGAAAGGATCGCCAAAACCGGAGCGGGGGAGGGGTCTGCCTTTATGTAAAGTCCTGTCTAAAGCCCACACTCCGTGAAGATATAAGTGCGGGACATGAACATGTGGAGTCACTGTGGGTTGAAATACATGGAGGAAAAAACAATAATAACATGCTAATAGGAGTTTACTATAAACCACCTAATATACCAGAGTCCACTGAAAATCTACTACTAAACGAGATAGAAGAGGGGGCAAATCATAATGAGCTGGTTATTATGGGGGACTTCAACTACCCAGATATAGACTGGGAAACTGAAACCTGTACATCTCATAAGGGAAACAGGTTCTTGGCAATAACCAAAGACAATTACCTCTCCCAACTGGTTCAGGACCCGACTAGAGGGACGGCCATACTGGACTTAGTATTAACCAATAGACCTGACAGAACAACAGACGTGCAGGTCGGGGGACACCTGGGAAATAGTGACCATAAAGTAATAACCTTCCAATTATCATTCAAAAGAGTTTCTTCAGGGAGGAACAAAAATACCAATCTTCAAAAAAGCTAAATTTAGCCAACTAAGAGAGGCCAATGGCCTAACTAACTGGGACAAAGTCCTCAAAAATAAAAATACAGCAACAAAATGGGATATTTTTAAAAGAATCCTAAAATCTAATTGTGACAGGTACATACCTTATGGTAATAAAAGGTTAAGGAACAAGAAAAAAAACTATGTGGATAATTAGAACTGTAAAGAAAGCAATAAATGACAGAAAAAAGCATTTAAATGACTAAAACAGAAGGGGAGCGAGGAAGCACTGAAAAACTATAAGGAAAAAAATTGAATATGTAAAAAAACAAATAAAAGCAGCCAAACTAGAGACCGAGAGATTAATTGCCAAAGAGAGTAAAACTAACCCTAAAATGTTCTTCAATTATATAAATGGTAAAATGTATAAATCTGAAGGTGTCGGCCCTCTACAGAGTAATGAGGGGGGGGGGTCGCAGAGAGCGACGAGGAGAAAGCAAAGCTGTTAAATATTTTTTCTCCACTGTATTCACTGTCTGACCCAGGAAGAAGTACAGCGGAGTCTTAAGATTAAAATAGACAAATCGCCAGGACCAGATGGCATACACACCCGTATCCTAAGAGAATTAAGTAATGTCATAGCCAGACCCTTATTTCTGATATTTAACCTCCTCTCGACCGCCTAACACAGGGATGCGTCCTGCGGGCGGCCGGGTTATTCCTCCTGGACGCATCGATGCGTCATCTCGCGAGAGCCGAGATTTTGCGTGAACGCGTTTGCGCATGTTCACGGCGACGCACAGCTGAGAAGTTGATCTACAGCCTGCAAGCAGCGATCATTCGCTGGCAGGCTGTAGATGCGATTTTTTTAACCCCAAAAAGGTATATTAGATGCTGTTTTGTTAACAGCGTCTAATATACCTGCTACCTGGTCCTCTGTTGGTCCCTTTTGCTTGGATCGACCACCAGAGGACACAGGCAGCTCTGTAAGTAGCACCAATCACTACACTACACCCCCCCTGTCACTTATTAACCCCTTATTAACCCCTGATCACCCCATATAGACTCCCTGATCACCCCCCTGTCATTGATCACCCCCCTGTAAGGCTCCATTCAGACGTCTGTATGTGTTTTGCGGATCCGCGGATCAACGGATCCGCGGATCCGCAAAACACGGACACCGGCAATGTGCTTTCCGCATTTTGCGGATCCGCACATTGCCAGAACTATATAGAAAATGCCTTTTCTTGTCCGCAATTGCGGACAAGAATAGGAGATGTTCTATAGGCTCTACAAAAAATGCAGTGTTCGCCCGATCAGGCCTGATCTTGTGCGCACACTTGCGTTCAGTCCGCCCCACCGCAGTGACAGAATTTTTTTTTATGATCACTGCAAAAACACCGTAAAATCGCTGCGGCGCTATAAAAAGATCACTTTTGAGGGACATGGCGAGTTCATTGAAGATTTTTTTTTTTTGGCACAAGTTAGCGGAAATTGATTATTTATTTTTTTTTTTCTTACAAAGTCTCATATTCCACTAACTTGTGACAAAAAATAAAATCTTACATGAACTCACCATACCCCTCACGGAATCCAAATGCGTAAAAATGCCCTGTGAAATCCTAAAGGTACTCATTTGAATTTGGGCCCCTTTGCGCATCTTGGCTGCAAAAAAGTGTCACACATGTGGTATTGCCGTACTCAGGAGAAGTAGGGCAATGTGTTTTGGGCTGTATTTTTACATATACCCATGCTGGGTGAGAGAAATATCTCTGTAAATTGACAACTTTGTATAAAAAAAATTAAAAAGTTGTCATTTACAGAGATATTTCTCACACACAGTATGGGTATATGTAAAAATACACCCCAAAACACATTCCCCTACTTCTCCTGAGTACGGCGATACCACATGTGTTACACTTTTTTGCAGCCTAGGTGCGTAAAGGGGCCCAAATTCCAATGAGTACCTTTAGGATTTCACAGGGCATTTTTACGCATTTGGATTCCAAACTACTTCTCACGCTTTAGGGCCCCTAAAATGCCAGGGCAGTATAAATACCCCACAAGTGGCCCCATTTTGGAAAGAAGACACCCCAAGGTATTCCGTGAGGGGTATGGTGAGTTCATGTTAAATTGTATTTTTTGTCACAAGTTAGTGGAATATGAGACTTTGTGAGAAAAAAAAAATAATTCAATTTCAACTAACTTGTGACAAAAAATAAAAACTTCCATGAACTCACTATGCCCATCAGCGAATATCTTAGGGTGTCTACTTTCTGAAATGGGGTCATTTTTGGGTTGTTTCTACTGTCTGGACATTGTAGAACCTCAGGAAACATGACAGGTGCTCAGAAAGTCAAAGTGCGTAAATAGATTTTTTTGCACCATAGTTTGTAAACGCTATAACTTTTACCCAAACCAATAAATATACACTTATTGCATTTTTTTTTATCAAAGACATGAAGAACAATAAATTTAGAGAAAATTTTATATAGAAATGGAGTTTTATTTGAAAAATTTTACAACAGAAAGTGAAAAATGTCATTTTTTTGCAAACATTTTGGTCATTTTCGATTAATATAAAAAAAAAGTCAGCAGCAATGAAATACCACCAAATGAAAGCTCTATTAGTGAGAAGAAAAGAAGGTAAAATTAATTTGGGTGGTAAGTTGTATGACCGAGCAATAAACCGTGAAATTAGTGTAGTGCAGAATTGTAAAAAGTGGTTTGGTCATTAAAGGGAACCTGTCACCGGGATTTTGTGTATAGCGCTGAGGACATGGGTTGCTAGATGGCCGCTAGCACATCCGCTATGCCCAGTCCCCATAGCTCTGTGTGCTTTTATTGTGTAATAAAACCGATTTGATACATATGCAAATTAGCCTGATATGAGTCCTGTCCCTGACTCATCTCAGGGACAGGACTCATCTCAGGCTAATTTGCATATGTATCAAATCGGTTTTTTTTACACAATAAAAGCACACAGAGCTATGGGGACTGGGTATGGCGGATGTGCTAGCGGCCATCTAGCAACCCATGTCCTTAGCTCTATACCCAAAATCCAGATGACAGGTTCCCTTTAAGAGTGTTTAAGCTAGGGGGGCTAAGGTGGTTAAGGACTCTATACTGATAGGGAGTGTTCCACAGGAATGGCACATAGCAAATGTGGTGCCAATATTCAAAAATGGTCCAAAAACAGAGCCCGGAAACTATTGGCCGGTAAGTTTAACATCTGTTGTTGGTAAACTGTTTGAAGGTTTTCTAAGAGATGCTATCTTAGATACCTCAATGAAAATAAGCAAAGAATGCCATATCAGCATGGCTTCATGAGGGATCGGTCATGTCAAACTAATTTAATCAGTTTCTATGAGGAGGTAAGTTCTAGACTTGACAGCAGCAAAATCAATGGATGTCATATATCTGGACTTCTCCAAAGCATTTGACACTGTACCGCATTAAAAGGTTAGTATATAAAATGAGAATGCTCGGACTGGGAGAAAACGTCTGTATGTGGGTAAGTAACCGGCTCAATGATAGAAAACAGATGGTGGTTATTAGTGGTACACACTCAGATTGGGTCACTGTCACTAGTGGGGTACCTCAGGGGTCAGTATTGGGCCCTATTCTCTTCAATATATTTATTAATGATCCTGTAGAAGGCTTGCATAGTAAAGTATCAATTTTTGCAGATGACACTAAACTGTGTAAAGTAATTAACACGGAAGAGGACAGTATACTGTGTATATATATATATATATATATATATATATATATATACAGTACAGACCAAAAGTTTGGACACACCTTCTCATTTCTTTATTTTCATGACTATAATAATTGTAGATTCACACTGAAGGCATCAAAACTATGAATTAACACATGTGGAATTATATACATAACAAAAAAGTGTGAAACAACTGAAAATATGTCATATTCTAGGTTCTTCAAAGTAGCCACCTTTTGCTTTGATTACTGCTTTGCACACTCTTGGCATTCTCTTGTTGAGCTTCAAGAGGTAGTCACCTGAAATGGTCTTCCAACAGTCTTGAAGGAGTTCCCAGAGATGCTTAGCACTTGTTGGCCATTCTGCCTTCACTCTGCAGTCCAGCTCACCCCAAACCATCTCGATTGGGTTCAGGTCCGGTGACTGTGGAGGCCAGGTCATCTGGCGCAGCACCCCATCACTCTCCTTCATGGTAAAATAGCCCTTACACAGCCTGGAGGTGTGTTTGGGGTCATTGTCCTGTTGAAAAATAAATGATGGTCCAACTAAACGCAAACCGGATGGAATAGCATGCCGCTGCAAGATGCTGTGGTAGCCATGCTGGTTCAGTATGCCTTCAATTTTGAATAAATCCCCAACAGTGTCACCAGCAAAGCACCCCCACACCATCACACCTCCTCCTCCATGCTTCACGGTGGGAACCAGGCATGTAGAGTCCATCCGTACACCTTTTCTGCGTCGCACAAAGACACGGTGGTTGGAACCAAAGATTTCAAATTTGGACTCATCAGACCAAAGCACAGATTTCCACTGGTCTAATGTCCATTCCTTGTGTTCTTTAGCCCAAACAAGTCTCTTCTGCTTGTTGCCTGTCCTTAGCAGTGGTTTCCTAGCAGATATTCTACCATGAAGGCCTGATTCACACAGTCTCCTCCTAACAGTTGTTCTAGAGATGTGTCTGCTGCTAGAACTCTGTGTGGCATTGACCTGGTCTCTAATCTGAGCTGCTGTTAACCTGCGATTTCTGAGGCTGGTGACTCGGATGAACTTATCCTCCGCAGCAGAGGTGACTCTTGGTCTTCCTTTCCTGGGGCGGTCCGCACGTGAGCCAGTTTCTTTGTAGCGCTTGATGGTTTTGTGACTGCACTTGAGGACACTTTCAAAGTTTTCCCAATTTTTCGGACTGACTGACCTTCATTTCTTAAAGTAATGATGGCCACTCGTTTTTCTTTACTTAGCTGCTTTTTTCTTGCCATAAAACAAATTCTAACAGTCTATTCAGTAGGACTATCAGCTGTGTATCCACCTGACTTCTCCACAACGCAACTGATGGTCCCAACCCCATTTATAAGGCAAGAAATCCCACTTATTAAACCTGACAGGGCACACCTGTGAAGTGAAGACCATTTCAGGTGACTACCTCTTGAAGCTCATCAAGAGAATGCCAAGAGTGTGCAAAGCAGTAATCAAAGCAAAAGGTGGCTACTTTGAAGAACCTAGAATATGACATATTTTCAGTTGTTTCACACTTTTTTGTTATGTATATAATTCCACATGTGTTAATTCATAGTTTTGATGCCTTCAGTGTGAATCTACAATTTTCATAGTCATGAAAATAAAGAAAACTCTTTGAATGAGAAGGTGTGTCCAAACTTTTGGTCTGTACTGTATATACTACAGAGGACAGTATACTGTGTATAGATTAACTGTATACAGATGGATCTGGATATATTGGAGGCTTAGGCAGATAAGTGATGAGGTTTAACACTGACAAATGTAAAGTTATGCACATGGGAAGGAATAATGCAAGTCACCCGTACATATCAAATGGTAAAACACTCAGTAACACTGACATGGAAAAAGATCTAGGAATTTTAGTGAACAGCAAACTAAGCTGTAAAAACTAGTGTCAGGCATCTGCTGCCAAGGCCAATAAGATAATGGGTTGCATCAAAAGGGGCATAGATGGAGGTGATGAGAACATCACTAGTCAGACCACACATGGAGGACTGTGTACAGTTCTGGGCTCCTGTGAACAAGGCAGACATAGCAGAGCTGGAGAGGGTCCAGAGGAGGGCAACTAAAGTAATAACTGGAATGGGTGGACTACAGTACCCTGAAAGATTGTCAGCATTAGGGTTATTCACTTTAGAACAAAGACGACTGAGGGGAGATCTAATTACTATGTATAAATATATCAGGGGTCAGTACAGAGATCTATCCCATCATCTATTTATCCCCAGGACTGTGACTGTGACGAGGGGACATCCTCTGCGTCTGGAGGAGAGAAGGTTTGTACACAAACATAGAAGAGGGTTTTTTATGGTAAGAGCAGTGAGACTATGGAACTCTCTGCCTGAGGAGGTGGTGATGGTGAGTACAATAAAGGAATTCTGGAGGGGCCTGGATGTATTTCTGGAGTGTAATAATATTACAGGCTATAGCTACTAGAGAGGGGTCGCTGATCCAGGGAGTTATTCTGATGCCTGATTGGAGTCGGGAAGGAATTTTTTCCCCCTAAAGTGGGGAAAATTGGCTTCTACCTCACAGGTTTTTTTTGCCTTCCTCTGGATCAACTTGCAGGATGACAGGCCGAGCTGGATGGATAGATGTCTTTTTTAGGCCTTATATACTATGTTGCTATGTTATAAATCTCTATAATAGGGGTGGTCACCAGTCCTCGGCTCCTAACCTGGTGGTCTCTGGCTCTATACTAATGCATAACTAGTTAGATTATCAGTTTTCCAATGTTGGAGAAAAGTGAAAAAAAATCCGTATAGAATTGTTTTGCAGAACATGACCACAATTTCTGGTTAAATCTGAAGACTGAGGTATATATTTTTGTTGTTGCGAAAGACGTTTTTATTATGTTGTTGCTCTCCAAATTTCGAAAAATTTGCATTTTTGTCGTGTCAAGGGCAGCGTTTTTGGCGGATGAGACACGGAATTTAATGGCAAAGTGATGTTTTCAGGCTCAGACCTTCAGTAATGGGTTTTAATCAATGACATAAAAAATCCTGTATTTTCAGCTGTCAGTGGAATTGCTAAACTTTCTCTTATTCCGATACTCAAGGACAGGACGCGTCGGAGCATCGCGGCCCATTATCTGCACTTCTGGTCTTTTCACTGTAGATTGTTAGAATAACACGTTGAAGCGCAATAACCTTCCAGCCTCTACATAATGATGGAAAGTGAATAATCAGAGTCTGATTAGAATTAATACAGCTAAGTCTTTTTTTTCTGTTTTTGTATGACCTTTGCAAAAGGAGTTTTCTGAAAATCCTTGTAGACTATTTTGGGAGAATGGAAAAACAGGGGCTTGTATGTCTCTATTCAGACCCCTCCTCTATAGTCATAGTGGCCCTAGTATGGTTCATGTATGACACAGACGGCCATTCATTTATCACCCAAAACGTGCCCCTAGATGCAATCTGTGACAGGCACTCTTTAAAAGGGTCACTGACATATCATAAACCTCCAAGCCAGAAGTCCCTGCAGGGGGTTCAAAAATAGAGACCCTCTTGCCACAGATTAGGCACACTAGTCTGTGCCCTGGAGCCTGTCTAACCTGCAGGTAGGGCCATATTTGTGGCAAGACTCCACACGTGCCAGTGCCTAGGGCGGCAGGATTTAGGAGATGGCACTTTACTCCCATTTTTTTTTTCGACAGTTCACTGAGTGGACGGGGGAGGGGGGGGTTGGCTACCAAGAGTGGGCATAGGGCACTTAAGATAAGGAAAAAATTAATAATAAGAGTTTGAAAATGCAATGAACCCTTGAAAAAATACAAGAATAGAGAGGACCGATATAATTCTTGCAAGGAGCTGCCACAAAATAAATTCGATTTTTTCCTGTGTGTACTTGAGATTAGTTTAATTAGTAGGTCCATGTTAATAAATTTAAAGGGAACCTCTGCCTCTTTACATCATATAATGTTTAGCTCCTTTAGCTTTAGTTAAGTGCACAGAAGGTGGGGCCCATAACACTCTCACCTGGCCCTGTCGCTGCGCTGAGATTGGGGAAGCCGTTCTTTGGCGGTGGTGGCCTGGAGACAGCTGGAGGCTATCATGCCTACTACAGGTATGTTCCTATGGAGGCCTGCAGGTGGCAGTGCAGTCTATGGCAGAAAGGATCTAATGTGTCACACACACACAGGGGGTGGGGTAGTGACCACTGAACTCCACCCGCGGCCCTGTCCCTGCCTACTTGCCTCGCAAGTCCTAGCGACAAGGGACAACTGGTCGACAAACCCTTAGCTAGGATAGTGCAGGGAAGACAAACAACACATAAACAGAAAGGTCAAGCAAGCCGCGTCAAAACCAAGAGAACAGATAAGGTACCGGAGGAGCAAGCAGAGAATCATCAGGACAAGCCGAGGTCAAACCAGGAGAGCACGCCAATACCAGAGGAATAGACGGACGGGAAATCGGAAGCCAAGCAGGAACAAACAAACCAGGTGAGTATCATGCAGGAAGGACCTCAATAACAGGCAATCTGTGCACTATTTAAACAGATTGCCTGTTTAAATAGTGCACTAGTGGAGTCATGGAGACCCGATCATTATTATTTTCCCTTATAACATGGTTACAAGGGAAAATAATAGCATTTTGAATATAGAATGCATAGTAAAATAGCGCTGGAGGGGCTAAAAAAAATAAAAAAATAATTTAACTCACCTTAGTCCGCTTGATCGCGCTGCCCGGCATCTCTTCTGTCTCCTTTGCTGAACAGGACCTGTGGTGACGTCACTGCGGTCATCACATGTTCCATCACATGATCTTTTACCATGGTGATGGATCATGTGATGACCGGAGTGACGTCACCACAGGTCCTGTTCCTGAAATGAATGCTCACCACAGGTCCTGTTCAGCAAAGGAGATAGAAGAGATGCCGGGCTACGCGATGAAGTGGACTAAGGTGAGGTAAATTATTTTTAATTTTTTTTTAACCCCTCCAGCGCTATTGTACTATGCATTCTGTATTCAGAATGCTATTATTTTC
Organism: Bufo gargarizans; assembly: GCF_014858855.1. Taxonomy (NCBI): domain Eukaryota; kingdom Metazoa; phylum Chordata; class Amphibia; order Anura; family Bufonidae; genus Bufo; species Bufo gargarizans. The sequence goes on along the minus strand of NC_058084.1, from coordinate 479,509,482 downwards.
CCTTATAACCATGTTATAAGGGAAAATAATACAATCTACAGAACACCGATCCCAAGCCCGAACTTCTGTGAAGAAGTTCGGGTTTGGGTACCAAACATGCACGATTTTTCTCACGCGAGTGCAAAACGCACGACAATGTTTTGCACTCGCGCGGAAAAATCGCGGGTGTTCCCGCAACGCACCCGCACATGTTTCCGCAACGGCCGTGTGAAAGAGGCCTTAAACCTTTGCCCCTCTAATTTAAAACTATGTCCTCTTGCAGTTTTTCTTCTTTTAAATATTCTCTCCTCTTTTACCTTGTTGATTTATATATTAGAAGATATAACAAAAGCTCAAATTCTCCTTTCCCCTCGTTTTAAAAATAAAAATAAACAAAAAAATAATGATAATTTGCACCGCCACATCCCAAAATGCCTGTACTATTAAAATATAAATATATTGATCCTGTACGCTGAATGCCGTAACAGACAAAAAATCGAAACGGCTGATTTGTTGTTATTTTTGTCGCTTCACTTCCCCCACAAAAATTTAACAAAAAGTCAAACATACTCCAAAACGGTATTGCCCCGAAAAAGTGAGCCCTCAGACAAATGTAAATATAGATGTAAATATAAAAAGTTATGATGGTCAGAATATGGCGATGCAAAGAAAAAAAAATCCAAATTTTTTCTTTAAATTTTTTAAATTTTTTAGTATTAAATAACAAGAAAAACAATATAAATGTGGTATCGCTGTAATCCTACTGACCCGGAGAATGATGGTAACAGTTCCGTTTTATCAAATAGGGAATGCAGTGAAAACGAAACCCATAAAACTGGCAGAATTCCACCCCATTTGGAATTTATTTCCAGCCTCCCACTACATCATATGCAATATTAAATGGTGTCATTAGAACTAGTTCCTCAAAAAACAAGCCCTCAAAAGGATATGTGATCAGAAAAATAAAAAAAAGTTATGGCTCTCGGAAGGCAGGGAGAAAAAAATGAAAACGCAAAAAAAGAAAATCACTCAGGCTGAAAGGGTTACTATTACATTTTTGCAGTCTTCCTGCAATCCCCACTAGAGGGAGCTCACTGCATACTGGCTATACATTGAACTCAATAATAACACAGTATGCAGAGCTCCTGAGCTCACCCCAGTGCTGTCTATAGGAAGACAGAATTTTGTTTTTTAACACTTTGAATACGCAGAGCATTTTGGAGCTCTAACATCTAGAGCAAGGACGCTCAACCTGCATCTCTCCAGCTGTTGTAAAACTACAACTCCCGCCATGCCCTGCTGTAGGCTGATAGCTGTAGGCTGTTAGGGCATGCTGGGAGTTGTACTTTTGCAACAGCTGGAGGGCCGCAGGTTGAGTGTGCCTGATCTAGAGAATGGTGAAGGTGTACATTTTAAAAATATTTTTTACACAATTCTGAGCACATTTTAAAAATATTTTTTTGCCACACAGGACAATCCCTTAAAAAATGTGGTACATTTTTTATAATTGGACCCTGTCTTTGATCTGCTGAGTTGAGGTTTGTAGGGCATTGTGATTTGGGATGGGGGACTCAATTAGGGGGAGCACGCATATGTCTTTCTAACTCTGGAGGACCTAACATGTCCGTACATTACACTGATTGGCCATTGATTTCAACTGACATTATGTAATTCTTCATTCCTCCTGCGGAGGTGCTGCAGGAAAATTGAATGGCATTCTTACTACAGAATGCATAGTACAATAGGGCTGGAGGGGTTAAAAAAAAATTAAAAAAAATGTAACTTACCTTAATCCACTTGCTCGCGCAGCCCAGCATCTCTTCTGTCTTCTTCTTTGCTGTGCACAGGAAAAGGACCTGTGGTGACATCACTGCGGTCATCACATGGTCAGTCACATGATCCATTACCATGGTGATGGACCGTGTGATGGACCGTGTGATGAGCGCAGGGACGTCATCAAAGGTCCTATTCCTCAAAGAAGAAGACAGAAGAGAAGCCGGGCTGCGCCAGCATGTGGATTAAGGTGAGTTAAATTTTTATTTTTTTAACCCCTCCAGCGCTATTGTACTATGCATTCTGTATTAAGAATGCTATAATTTTCCTTTTATAACCATGTTATAATGGAAAATAATAAAATCTACACAACACCTAACCCAAACCCGAAGTTCTGTGAAGAAGTCCGGGTTCGGGTCTGGGTACTAAACATGTCGAGTTTTCTCACGCGCCTGCAAAACGCATTACAATGTTTTGCACTCGCGCAGAAAAATCGCGCATTTTTTTTCCCGCAATGCACCCGCATCTTATCCGGGCCAAAAACATGACGCCCGTGTGAAAGAGGCCTTAATGTTTAAAGTTTCTCCTGTATGTCAGCCCCTGTTACCCTTACAGATTGGGTTATACTGGTCTGAACAGAGAGGGCGATTGATCGTCAAAGGACGCCGCTTGTCTCTATTTAGAGGGGACAGTAATGGAGACAGATGTTATTGAATTCTGCCAGATGTTATATAACGCTGCGCCCCCCCCCCCCCCCGCTCCATTGTCAGTGCAGGAGATTTGTCGGTACTGGGACGCATTCAGTGACAATGCTGTCTTCTCCAGATGTCACTGCTGTAAATTGGGAGTCAAAGGCCGTATACAGGGACATGCAGATTTTAGGGCCATTATTTGTACAAACAGACCTTACCGTCAGCTGTGGCATCTGTCTCCCGTGTACATACAGCTCCCTGTGCTGCTATATACAGTGCTATGTATCTGCACGAGCCGAAACGTGTCCCTTATAATCAGCATAATCATGAGGTTTTTGAATTGTCTTCAAGGGCCCCGGGTCCCTTTACATACGCCTTGGAATTGTGGTGGGTAGGTGCCTTTTAAGACGTTCATAACCCATCACTAGTCTTAAATTGGTCTTTATAAAAAAAAAATATGGAGTCCTTTTCTCTGTACAGAGCTGAGATGCTCTAGTAGCACCCTTTGGATTTTCGGACTCCTTATCTCTAATTTCTGACCTTATAAACACTCATTATACAGGGAGTGCAGAATTATTAGGCAAATGAGTATTTTGACCACATCATCCTCTTTCTGCATGTTGTCTTACTCCAAGCTGTATAGGCTCGAAAGCCTACTACCAATTAAGCATATTAGGTGATGTGCATCTCTGTAATGAGAAGGGGTGTGGTCTAATGACATCAACACCCTATATCAGGTGTGCATAATTATTAGGCAACTTCCTTTCCTTTGGCAAAATGGGTCAAAAGAAGGACTTGACAGGCTCAGAAAAGTCAAAAATAGTGAGATATCTTGCAGAGGGATGCAGCACTCTTAAAATTGCAAAGCTTCTGAAGCGTGATCATCGAACAATCAAGCGTTTCATTCAAAGTAGTCAACAGGGTCGCAAGAAGCGTGTGGAAAAACCAAGGCGCAAAATAACTGCCCATGAACTGAGAAAAGTCAAGCGTGCAGCTGCCAAGATGCCACTTGCCACCAGTTTGGCCATATTTCAGAGCTGCAACATCACTGGAGTGCCCAAAAGCACAAGGTGTGCAATACTCAGAGACATGGCCAAGGTAAGAAAGGCTGAAAGACGACCACCACTGAACAAGACACACAAGCTGAAACGTCAAGACTGGGCCAAGAAATATCTCAAGACTGATTTTTCTAAGGTTTTATGGACTGATGAAATGAGAGTGAGTCTTGATGGGCCCGTGGCTGGATTGGTAAAGGGCAGAGAGCTCCAGTCCGACTCAGACGCCAGCAAGGTGGAGGTGGAGTACTGGTTTGGGCTGGTATCATCAAAGATGAGCTTGTGGGGCCTTTTCGGGTTGAGGATGGAGTCAAGCTCAACTCCCAGTCCTACTGCCAGTTTCTGGAAGACACCTTCTTCAAGCAGTGGTACAGGAAGAAGTCTGCATCCTTCAAGAAAAACATGATTTTCATGCAGGACAATGCTCCATCACACGCGTCCAAGTACTCCACAACGTGGCTGGCAAGAAAGGGTATAAAAGAAGAAAATCTAATGACATGGCCTCCTTGTTCACCTGATCTGAACCCCATTGAGAACCTGTGGTCCATCATCAAATGTGAGATTTACAAGGAGGGAAAACAGTACACCTCTCTGAACAGTGTCTGGGAGGCTGTGGTTGCTGCTGCACGCAATGTTGATGGTGAACAGATCAAAACACTGACAGAATCCATGGATGGCAGGCTTTTGAGTGTCCTTGCAAAGAAAGGTGGCTATATTGGTCACTGATTTGTTTTTGTTTTGTTTTTGAATGTCAGAAATGTATATTTGTGAATGTTGAGATGTTATATTGGTTTCACTGGTAAAAATAAATAATTGAAATGGGTATATATTTGTTTTTTGTTAAGTTGCCTAATAATTATGCACAGTAATAGTCACCTGCACCCACAGATATCCCCCTAAAATAGCTAAAACTAAAAACAAACTAAAAACTACTTGTTGTTCAATAATAAAATTAATCCTCAAAAATACAACTTGCCTAATAATTCTGCACTCCCTGTAGTCCTCTATAAACAGTTACTCTTACAACATGGTGGGAGTTGTAGTTTTGCAAGAGCTGTAAAGCCACAGGTTGGAAATCACTGCGCTTTATAGTGGTGTATAAATTGTCACCCTATGTTCAAACAAAGAGCGGAGAGACAGCGCCATCCTTGTCCACAGGATGTAACAGGTATTGCAATTGTTGGCTGAGCTGGAATACAAGATTTTCCTTTAAACAAAGGTGACGCTGATCCATAAACATTTGACCCCCGCTTCACATCTCATAGACCCCTTTATTGGTACGAGCAGCAGAGCACAAGACTCTGGATACATTTTTATGATATTATGTGAAATGTATCATTTTATAAATTTCCAAGAACGACACTGAAAATCAGCAGAATAGAAATGATATTTTCTCCAGTTTTTCACCTCATATCATCTTTTATTTACAGAGATACAGCGTTCTGATAAATCGACAATGACGAGCGGAGAAAAGGCGTCTCACCCCAATAACACATCAGAATAATGGAAATGTATACAGTGCACAGAACATAAGACCGTAATGTAGGAAAGTCCTTCTATCATCATGTAGTAATGTATGGAAGTCATACATAATAAATATCACACAACCACATACACAGCAACTCCACTCATACTCTCTAACGTCATGTTCTCTTCTTAAAGGGGTATTCCGGTAAAGTAACTTAATTTTTTTTAAACTGCATTAAGACTGCAAACTGTAACCCAACCAGACCCCACACCTATACATATAACCAGAGCTTCATTTTACCTTGCAATCCATTTGTCTATCTCCTGTGTGGGCCTGCAACACACTGAGAGCATCATGGCGCCTGATCCTCCCTCCCAAAACTTCAAAGACTACAATCCCCACAATCCCTAGCTTTCCTGCTGTGAGGGTTGATGTTAGCTGCCTGATATACAGTCCGGTCACGCCCCCTCTACTCAGTAACACACTAACACGCCCTTTATTTCACAAGACATTTAGCTATAGAATTGATAGCAACACACTGAGCATGCTCGACCTAACAAAAGCTCAAAACTACAGGTCAATGCCATGGTGGGCAGCAGAGGAAGAAAACTACTTTTATAACTACTGAACGGTAAATATGTAAAATGTACATTATATTAGGTAATTATTGATGATGAATTAGTCTAAAACATAAGTTATATTTATGGTAACCGGAATACCCCTTTAACTATACTTTGCAGTATTATAGTAGTCATATTCCTGTACATAGGAGGCAGTATTATAGTAGCTATATTCCTGTACATAGGAGCTAGTATTATAGTAGTTATATTCCTGTACATAGGAGCAGTATTATAGTAGTTATATTCCTGTACATAGGAGGCAGTATTATAGTAGTTATATTCTTGTACATAGGAGGCAGTATTATAGTAGTTATATTCCTGTACATAGGAGGCAGTATTATAGTAGTTATATTCTTGTACATAGGAGGCAGTATTATAGTAGTTATATTCTTGTACATAGGAGCAGTATTATAGTAGTTATATTCTTGTACATAGGAGCAGTATTATAGTAGTTATATTCTTGTACATAGGAGCAGTATTATAGTAGCTATATTCCTGTACATAGGAGCAGTATTATAGTAGCTATATTCCTGTACATAGGAGCAGTATTATAGTAGTTATATTCTTGTACATAGGAGCAGTATTATAGTAGTTATATTCTTGTACATAGGAGCAGTATTATAGTAGTTATATTCTTGTACATAGGAGCAGTATTATAGTAGCTATATTCCTGTACATAGGAGCAGTATTATAGTAGTTATATTCTTGTACATAGGAGGCAGTATTATAGTAGCTATATTCTTGTACATAGGAGCAGTATTATAGTAGTTATATTCTTGTACATAGGAGCAGTATTATAGTAGTTATATTCTTGTACATAGAAGCAGTATTATAGTAGTTATATTCTTGTACATAGGAGCAGTATTATAGTAGCTATATTCCTGTACATAGGAGCAGTATTATAGTAGTTATATTCTTGTACATAGGAGCAGTATTATAGTAGTTATATTCTTGTACATAGGAGCAGTATTATAGTAGCTATATTCCTGTACATAGGATCAGTATTATAGTAGTTATATTCTTGTACATAGGAGCAGTATTATAGTAGCTATATTCCTGTACATAGGAGCAGTATTATAGTAGTTATATTCTTGTACATAGGAGCAGTATTATAGTAGTTATATTCTTGTACATAGGAGCAGTATTATAGTAGCTATATTCCTGTACATAGGAGCAGTATTATAGTAGTTATATTCTTGTACATGGGAGCAGTATTATAGTAGTTATATTCCTGTACATGGGAGGCAGTATTATAGTAGTTATATTCTTGTACATAGGAGGCAGTATTATAGTAGTTATATTCTTGTACATAGGAGCAGTATTATAGTAGGTATATTCTTGTACATAGGAGCAGTATTATAGTAGTTATATTCTTGTACATAGGAGCAGTATTATAGTAGTTATATTCTTGTACATAGGAGCAGTATTATAGTAGTTATATTCTTGTACATAGGAGCAGTATTATAATAGTTATATGCTTGTACATAGGAGCAGTATTATAGTAGTTTTATTCTTGTACATAGGAGGCAGTATTATAGTAGTTATATTCTTGTACATAGGAGCAGTATTATAGTAGTTATATTCTTGTACATAGGAGCAGTATTATAGTAGTTATATTCTTGTACATAGAAGGCAGTATTATAGTAGTTATATTCTTGTATATAGGATGCAGTATTATAGTACTTATATTCTTGTACATAGGAGCAGTATTATATCAGTTATATTAGTTATGAAGACAAAGGAAAATTTTGCTCCCCTGTGGATAATGCAGATGTGTTATCTGTGCCATCATATTTAATTATGATAAGAAGTGACAATTACAATTTAAAAAGGTATTCATCAAAATCATCTTGCTGACATGTCTCCTTCCCCTCTTCCTCTGTATTACATTCTATAGACAGGAGAGATGTTTTTGCGTCATAACTTTATTTTTTTCATGTCTATCAATTCTCACATTTTTTCCGTCACACTCCTGACAGAAATACAACCTGTCCTATTATACGCTGTGGTTATGTTCAGCTAAAATTCTCCACTTTGGGATGAAAGATTCATAAGTTTCTTATGAATATTTTTCTGTGGAGATCAAACCATTGCCCCCGGGGCTCTACCTTAAAATAGCAGCTGTTAAACACCACATTTCAGTTTAATTGATTTGTGTCATGACGGAAAGCGCCAATCAGATGACAGCGTTGTCAGACACTTCAGCCACAAACACAGATTACATTTTGAAATTTTCCCACCGCGTCACGTCCCGGCCGCACAGTCCATTAAATAAGTAGCTGAAAGAAAACAGTGGGAAATTCACCTCTAGCTAAGTACTTGTCACTGTCAATTTCCTTTCTTGCGATTCAGCTGCCATTAGAGAAAAAGAAAGCCCAGTGCTGAAAATAGATAGAAAACCTGCACTAGACCTCCCATCAGCCGGCCTCCAAACCTGAGGACCACTTATAAGGAACCCAGCAGAAAGCCTTAAAGGGTATGTCCACTTTTGCAACCAATTGATTGCTATAAATGCATCTAAAATGCAATAGCCTATACTTGCATACGAACTGTAATTTATGTTAATTAAAAAAAAACTTGCAGTTTTGTGTATGCAGCTCCTATGCAGAGCTATGTTTGATGATTATGGAATTCAAACCCAACCTGTATGTCTGCAGGGGTGCACCACTAATGAGTAGAGTTGAGCGAACACCTGGATGTTCGGGTTCGAGAAGTTCGGCCGAACATCCCGGAAATGTTCGGGTTCGGGATCCGAACCCGATCCGAACTTCGTCCCGAACCCGAACCCCATTGAAGTCAAGACTTTTCGGCACTAAAAAGGCTGTAAAACAGCCCAGGAAAGAGCTAGAGGGCTGCAAAAGGCAGCAACATGTAGGTAAATCCCCTGCAAACAAATGTGGATAGGGAAATGAATTAAAATAAAAATTAAATAAATAAAAATTAACCAAAATCAATTGGAGAGAGGTCCCATAGCAGAGAATGAGGCTTCACGTCACCCACCACTGTAAGAGTCCATTTTCATAAATTTAGGCCCAGCACCCAGGCAGAGGAGAGAGGTCCCGTAACAGAGAATCTGTCTTCATGTCAGCAGAGAATTAGTCTGCATGTCATAGCAGAGAATCAGGCTTCACGTCAGCCACCACTGCAACAGTCCATTGGCATATATTTAGGCCCCGGCACCCAGACACAGGAGAGGTTCATTCAACTTTGGGTAGCCTCGCAATATAATGGTAAAATGAAAATAAAAATAGGATTGAATGAGGAAGTGCCCTGGAGTCCAATAATATATGGTTATGGGGAGGTAGTTAATGTCTAATCTGGACGGACAGGTCCTGTGGGATCCATGCCTGGTTCATTTTTATGAACGTCAGCTTGTCCACATTGGCTGTAGACAGGCGGCTGCGTTTGTCTGTAATGACGCCCCCTGCCATGCTGAATACACGTTCAGACAAAACGCTGGCCGCCGGGCAGGCCAGCACCTCCAAGGCATAAAAGGCTAGCTCTGGCCACGTGGACAATTTAGAGACCCAGAAGTTGAATGGGGCCGAACCATCAGTCAGTACGTGGAGGGGTGTGCACACGTACTGTTCCACCATGTTAGTGAAATGTTGCCTCCTGCTAACACGTTGCGTATCAGGTGGTGGTGCAGTTAGCTGTGGCGTGTTGACAAAAGTTTTCCACATCTCTGCCATGCTAACCCTGCCCTCAAAGGAGCTGGCATTGACACAGCTGCCTTGGCGACCTCTTGCTCCTCCTCTGCCTTGGCCTTGGGCTTCCACTTGTTCCCCTGTGACATTTGGGAATGCTCTCAGTAGCGCGTCTACCAACGTGCGCTTGTACTCGCGCATCTTCCTATCACGCTCCAGTGCAGGAAGTAAGGTGGGCACATTGTCTTTGTAGCGTGGATCCAGCAGGGTGGCAACCCAGTAGTCCGCACAGGTTAAAATGTGGGCAACTCTGCTGTCGTTGCGCAGGCACTGCAGCATGTAGTCGCTCATGTGTGCCAGGCTGCCCAGGGGTAAGGACAAGCTGTCCTCTGTGGGAGGCGTATCGTCATCGTCCTGCCTTTCCCCCCAGCCACGCACCAGTGATGGACCCGAGCTGCGTTGGGTGCCACCCCGCTGTGACCATGCTTCATCCTCATCCTCCTCCACCTCCTCCTCATCCTCGTCCTCCTCGTCCTCCAGTAGTGGGCCCTGTCTGGCCACATTTGTACCTGGCCTCTGCTGTTGCCAAAAACCTCCCTCTGAGTCACTTCGAAGAGACTGGCCTGAAAGTGCTAAAAATGACCCCTCTTCCTCCTCCTCCTCCTCCTCCTCCTCCTGGGCCACCTCCTCTTCCATCATCGCCCTAAGTGTTTTCTCAAGGAGACATAGAAGTGGTATTGTAACGCTGATAACGGCGTCATCGCCACTGGCCATGTTGGTGGAGTACTCGAAACAGCGCAACAGGGCACACAGGTCTCGCATGGAGGCCCAGTCATTGGTGGTGAAGTGGTGCTGTTCTGTAGTGCGACTGACCCGTGCGTGCTGCAGCTGAAACTCCACTATGGCCTGCTGCTGCTCGCACAGTCTGTCCAGCATGTGCAAGGTGGAGTTCCACCTGGTGGGCACGTCGCATATGAGGCGGTGAGCGGGAAGGCCGAAGTTACGCTGTAGCGCAGACAGGCGAGCAGCAGCAGGATGTGAACGCCGGAAGCGCGAACAGACGGCCCGCACTTTATGCAGCAGCTCTGACATGTCGGGGTAGTTGTGAATGAACTTCTGCACCACCAAATTCAGCACATGCGCCAAGCAAGGGATGTGCGTCAAATTGGCTAGTCCCAGAGCTGCAACGAGATTTCGCCCATTATCGCACACCACCAGGCCGGGCTTGAGGCTCACCGGCAGCAACCACTCGTCGGTCTGTTGTTCTATACCCCGCCACAACTCCTGTGCGGTGTGGGGCCTGTCCCCCAAACATATGAGTTTCAGAATGGCCTGCTGACGTTTACCCCGGGCTGTGCTGAAGTTGGTGGTGAAGGTGTGTGGCTGACTGGATGAGCAGGTGGAAGAAGAGGAGGAGGAAGCCGAGAAGGAGGAGGTGGCAACAGGAGGCAAAGAATGTTGCCCTGCGATCCTTGGTGGCGGAAGGACGTGCGCCAAACAGCTCTCCGCCTGGGGCCCAGCTGCCACTACATTTACCCAGTGTGCAGTTAGGGAGATATAGCGTCCCTGGCCGTGCTTACTGGTCCACGTATCTGTGGTTAGGTGGACCTTGCCACAGATGGCGTTGCGCAGTGCACACTTGATTTTATCGGATACTTGGTTGTGCAGGGAAGGCACGGCTCTCTTGGAGAAGTAGTGCCGGCTGGGAACAACATACTGTGGGACAGCAAGCGACATGAGCTGTTTGAAGCTGTCTGTGTCCACCAGCCTGAATGACAGCATTTCATAGGCCAGTAGTTTAGAAATGCTGGCATTCAGGGCCAGGGATCGAGGGTGGCTAGGTGGGAATTTACGCTTTCTCTCAAATGTTTGTGAGATGGAGAGCTGAACGCTGCCGTGTGACATGGTTGAGACGCTTGGTGACGGAGGTGGTGGTGGTGGTGTTGGTGGTACATCCCCTGTTTGCTGGGCGGCAGGTGCCAACGTTCCTCCAGAGGCGGAGGAAGAGGCCGAGGCGGCAGCAGCAGAAGAGGCCGAGGCGGCAGCAGCAGAAGAGGTAGCAGGGGGAGCCTGAGTGACTTCCTTGGTTTTAAGGTGCTTACTCCACTGCAGTTCATGCTTTGCATGCAGGTGCCTGGTCATGCAGGTTGTGCTCAGGTTCAGAACGTTAATGCCTCGCTTAAGGCTCTGATGGCACAGCGTGCAAACCACTCGGGTCTTGTCGTCAGCACATTGTTTGAAGAAGTGCCATGCCAGGGAACTCCTTGAAGCTGCCTTTGGGGTGCTCGGTCCCAGATGGCGGCGGGCAGTAGCAGGCGGAGTCTCTTGGCGGCGGGTGTTCTGCTTTTGCCCACTGCTCCCTCTTTTGCTACGCTGTTGGCTCGGTCTCACCACTGCCTCTTCCTCCGAACTGTGAAAGTCAGTGGCACGACCTTCATTCCATGTGGGGTCTAGGACCTCATCGTCCCCTGCATCGTCTTCCACCCAGTCTTGATCCCTGACCTCCTGTTCAGTCTGCACACTGCAGAAAGACGCAGCAGTTGGCACCTGTGTTTCGTCATCATCAGAGACATGCTGAGGTGGTATTCCCATGTCCTCATCATCAGGAAACATAAGTGGTTGTGCGTCAGTGCATTCTATGTCTTTCACCGCTGGGGAAGGGCTAGGTGGATGCCCTTGGGAAACCCTGCCAGCGGAGTCTTCAAACAGCATAAGAGACTGCTGCATAACTTGAGGCTGAGACAGTTTTCCTGGTATGCATGGGGGTGATGTGACAGACTGATGGGGTTGGTTTTCAGGCGCCATCTGTGCGCTTTCTGCAGAAGACTGGGTGGGAGATAATGTGAACGTGCTGGATCCACTGTCGGCCACCCAATTGACTAATGCCTGTACCTGCTCAGGCCTTACCATCCTTAGAACGGCATTGGGCCCCACCATATATCGCTGTAAATTCTGGCGGCTACTGGGACCTGAGGCAGTTGGTACACTAGGACGTGTGGATGTGGCAGAACGGCCACGTCCTCTCCCAGCACCAGAGGCTCCACTAACACCACCACGACCATGTCCACGTCCGCGTCCCTTACTAGATGTTTTTCTCATTGTTATGGTTCACCACAACAACAAAAATATTATTTGGCCCAATGTATTGTATTCAAATTCAGCGGGATATAAATTTGAGGCCTAGTATTTAGGCGCTGGGTGACCGGTATGGATTTACTAACAGAATTAGACTTGGAAATGCACAGTAGCGGGTGTGTGAAGTTATTCTGAATGACCCTATGTGCACCTTGAATATTATATACCCTTTTAGGGATAGATTTCAAATAGCTCTGATACAGCAGAAACCACTAAATTATGAAATTGCTAAATTGGGAATTGTATTTCAACCCAGAACAAAAAATGTGCTTTGACGGACACTAAATAACTTTCCCAGCCACAACAGGACAGCGGTAACGAGAGATTTAGCGGGATATCAATTTGAGGCCTAGTATTTAGGCGCTGGGTGACAGGTATGGGTTTAGTGACAGAATTAGACTTGGAAATGCACAGTAGCGGGTGTGTGTGAAGTTATTCTGAATGACCCTATGTGCACCTTGAATATTATATACCCTTTTAGGGATAGATTTCAAATAGCTCTGATATAGCAGAAACCACTAAATTATGAAATTGCTAAATTGGGAATTGTATTTCAACCCAGAACAAAAAATGTGCTTTGACGGACACTAAATAACTTGCCCAGCCACAACAGGACAGCGGTAACGAGAGATTTAGCGGGATATCAATTTGAGGCCTAGTATTTAGGCGCTGGGTGACAGGTATGGGTTTAGTGACAGAATTAGACTTGGAAATACACAGTAGCGGGTGTGTGTGAAGTTATTCTGAATGACCCAATGTGCACCTTGAATATTATATACCCTTTTAGGGATAGATTTCAAATAGCTCTGATATAGGAGAAACCACTAAATTTTTAAATTGCTAAATTGGGAATTGTATTTCAACCCAGAACAAAAAATGTGCTTTGACGGACACTAAATAACTTGCCCAGCCACAACAGGACAGCGGTAACGAGAGATTTAGCGGGATATCAATTTGAGGCCTAGTATTTAGGCGCTGGGTGACAGGTATAGGTTTACTGACAGAATTAGACTTGGAAATGCACAGTAGCGTGTGTGTGAAGTTATTCTGAATGACCCTATGTGCACCTTGAATATTATATACCCTTTTAGGGATAGATTTCAAATAGCTCTGATATAGGAGAAACCACTAAATTTTTTAATTGCTAAATTGGGAATTGTATTTCAACCCAGAACAAAAAATGTGCTTTGACGGACACTAAATAACTTGCCCAGCAACAACAGTACAGCGGTAACGAGAGATTTAGCGGGATATAAATTTGAGGCCTAGTATTTAGGCGCTCGGTGACCGGTATGGATTTAGTGACAGAATTAGACTGGGATATGCACAGTAGCGTGTGTGTGTGAAGTTATTCTGAATGACCCTATGTGCACCTTGAATATTATATACCCTTTTAGGGATAGATTTCAAATAGCTCTGATATAGCAGAAACCACTAAATTATGAAATTGCTAAATTGGGAATTGTATTTCAACCCAGAACAAAAAATGTGCTTTGACGGACACTAAATAACTTTCCCAGCCACAACAGGACAGCGGTAACGAGAGATTTAGCGGGATATAAATTTGAGGCCTAGTATTTAGGCGCTGGGTGACCGGTATGGATTTAGCGACAGAATTAGACTTGGAAATGCACAGTAGCGTGTGTGTGAAGTTATTCTGAATGACCCTATGTGCACCTTGAATATTATATACCCTTTTAGGGATAGATTTCAAATAGCTCTGATATAGCAGGAACCACTAAATTATGAAATTGCTAAATTGGGAATTGTACTTCAACCCAGAACAAAAAATGTGCTTTGACGGACACTAAATAACTTTCCCAGCCACAACAGGACAGCGGTAACGAGAGATTTAGCGGGATATAAATTTGAGGCCTAGTATTTAGGCGCTGGGTGACCGGTATGGATTTAGTGACAGAATTAGACTGGGATATGGCCAAAAAATAACCACACTATTGATGGTTAAATGCACTTGGTGACGGGCGCAGCTTGCCCCTGATGTAGTATATGGCCAAAAAATGAACAGACTATTGCTGGTTAAATGCACTTGGTGTCACAGCTTGACGAACCACACTACTGAGGGTTAAATGCACTTGGTGACGGGCGCAGCTTGCCCCTGATGTAGTATATGGCCAAAAAATGAACAGACTATTGCTGGTTAAATGCACTTGGTGACGGGCGCAGCTTGCCCCTGATTTAGTATATGGCCAAAAAATGAACAGACTATTGCTGGTTAAATGCACTTGGTGTGATAGCTTGACCAACCACACTACTGAGGGTTAAATGCACTTGGTGACGGGCGCAGCTTGCCCCTGATGTAGTATATGGCCAAAAAATGAACAGACTATTGCTGGTTAAATGCACTTGGTGACGGGCGCAGCTTGCCCCTGATTTAGTATATGGCCAAAAAATGAACAGACTATTGCTGGTTAAATGCACTTGGTGTGATAGCTTGACCAACCACACTACTGAGGGTTAAATGCACTTGGTGACGGGCGCAGCTTGCCCCTGATGTAGTATATGGCCAAAAAATGAACAGACTATTGCTGGTTAAATGCACTTGGTGTCACAGCTTGACGAACCACACTACTGAGGGTTAAATGCACTTGGTGATGGGCGCAGCTTGCCCCTGATGTAGTATATGGCCAAAAAATAAACAGACTATTGCTGGTTAAATGCACTTGGTGACGGGCGCAGCTTGCCCCTGATTTAGTATATGGCCAAAAAATGAACAGACTATTGCTGGTTAAATGCACTTGGTGTGATAGCTTGACCAACCACACTACTGAGGGTTAAATGCACTTGGTGACGGGCGCAGCTTGCCCCTGATGTAGTATATGGCCAAAAAATGAACAGACTATTGCTGGTTAAATGCACTTGGTGTGACAGCTTCACCCTGATGTAGGCTTTAGCCAAAAAACAACCACACCATTGAGGGTTAAATGCACTTGGTGACGGGCGCAGCTTGCCCCTGATTTAGTATATGGCCAAAAAATGAACAGACTATTGCTGGTTAAATGCACTTGGTGTGACAGCTTCACCCTGATGTAGGCTTTAGCCAAAAAACAACCACACCATTGAGGGTTAAATGCACTTGGTCGCAGCTTGGATGCACTTGGTCGCAGCACCGCACAAGACACAAAATGGCCGCCGATCACCCCAGAAAAAAGTGACTGACAAACGGTCTGGGCAGCCTAAAAACAGTGAGTGAGCATTTGAATTTCAGCAGCTCAATGATGCACAGCTGCAGATCGATCGATTAATCAAGTGAAGTCCTTTGGAGGAGTTAATCTGCCTAATCTCGCCCTACTGTCGCATCCGCAACCTCTCCCTACGCTAATCAGAGCAGAGTGACGGGCGGCGCTATGTGACTCCAGCTTAAATAGAGGCTGGGTCACATGGTGCTCTGGCCAATCACAGCCATGCCAATAGTAGGCATGGCTGTGACGGCCTCTTGGGGCAAGTAGTATGACGCTTGTTGATTGGCTGCTTTGCAGCCTTTCAAAAAGCGCCAAGAAAGCGTCACAAAAGCGCCAAGAAAGCGACGAACACCGAACCCGAACCCGGACTTTTACGAAAATGTCCGGGTTCGGGTCCGTGTCACGGACACCCCAAAATTCGGTACGAACCCGAACTATACAGTTCGAGTTCGCTCATCCCTACTAATGAGGCCAGGTGAGGCGATCAGGCAGCACTAGGTAGGGGCAAGAGGGGGGCAGCGGAAGGGCCATGGGCAATGAGTGCTTTCATTGGAGGGGGGGGGGGGCTTATTTCAATTTTCGCCTCGGGCAGCAGAAAGGCTAGGTGCACCCCTGATAGTCTGATACTACATTTCTTTTTCTTGCTCTCCCACCAAATATACATTAGACAAAGTAGAGATCAGGCACCTGACCTGGTAGCATCATAGTGATTCTTATGTCTGAATAGGAGCTCTATACACAGCTGGGTATGAGATATTACTTTATTCAATATTTTGGATACATTATAGTGATAAACTGAATGTTTGCAAAAGTATACAAACCCTTGCACATTATATTTCTATCATATTAATTATTCAATCCAAACCAGTGAATAAGCGAAGATTAATCACAGGCTTAGGAACCAGCTGGAGAAGACGGCAGCCAGCAGCACTCATATATTTTTCTTTATGTTCATAGAAAAATGATCAGATTTCTCTAATAATTACAACTATTTCATCCATTTTTCCATGGGGGTGAGGGAGTGGGCAGAGTAGATGAATATTGAAAACTCCCTGGTTCCCAGTGCAAGATCTTTGAGATAGGCTTAAGAGATGGCTAAAAACTTAATTCTTTAATCAAATGGGTGTGGGGCCACTGTGTCAACTAACCGGTTTGGCCGTCCCCTGGAATTCACCCTGGACTTTGCTGCATGGAAGTCAACAGGCCACGAGCTCTTGGAGTACTTGTGGTTGAGATCTGACCCAAAGGAGTCATAGACACCAGTGTGGAGCACTGAGGGATCAGACACACTCATAGTCAATAACAGGCTAAGGTCAGGGCAGTAAGAGTACGTACAAATCTGTGAAACAGGTCTGAGGTCAGGTCAGACGAAAATTCTGTAATCAAGCATAGGGCAGAGTCAAGAATCAGGCAGAGGTCGGTACACTGGCAGACAAGAGAGCAGCACACAGGGGGAATTTAACAAGCTAAAGAACATTATTGCTCAGGCAGTCTCCCAAATAGAAAGGTACCTTGAGTACCCCAGAGTAACCAGCCATTAGCTGGTGAAGTTGGGATGAATACACCTTTAGGAGCCAGAGGGAGCGAGCAGTCCCTGCAGTCGGGGAAGGAGAGCACTGGGAGGAGGGTATGGCCCGACTGTTAAGTTTACCAGGACAAGAGCAGCTCGCAGCCACAGCTACTATATAAGAAAACCATTGCAGCATCTAACTTGGTAATGGCATGTTTGTATGTTTTAAAGGTACCGTACACCAATTGGTACCACACGGTAAGTAGTGGTATTTTGAATCCACACCAGGAAATAAAATTTGTGGTACCATTCAGTTAACTTTTAATCAGCCCCATATACTAACACACTGCTGTGAGATGTTCCCAGGCATAACATACTGCAGTATTTTTTGCCATACGAGAGCTCCAAACCCTCTGAATAGACTTAGGGGTATATGACAACATTCATATTACCTATAGCCACCACTAGAGAGAGCTCAAGAGTTTGCATACTGTATTATTCAGTTCAATGCATAAACAGTATACAAGATGCTCATGAGCTCCCTCTAGTGGTGGCTCCAGGTAATATCAATTTATATCATGTAACTCTATGTCTATGTAGGGTGGGGGAGCTGCACCCACCTTGAAAGAGCACTGCTTCCTAGCAGTAATGAGCACAGATGATATTCCATCATGATCTGTCTCTATAGGAACAGTACTACTGGATCTGGCCACTAGATGGTGCTATGGGCAACATTACTGGGTCTGACTGCTAGATGGTGCCATGGTCTCAAAAATTGGCACACTGTACTGCTCTTTGGCTGAGAGTAAAGCATTTGCCCCCCTCTATGATGAATGGTGTTGCTGAGCAGATAAGTAAAGGAGGGGCCCATATATAAATGTTAGATGGCCACCATGAATGCAGTGAGGTGCATGCTGAGTGCCAGGCACTTATTCCTCTGCAGTGGGTAAGGGTGAAACAGCCCCTGCTTCAGCAGGTTGTGCAACAGGAAAGATCACTCTGCTAAGAAGAGAAAAGGCACAGAAGAGCCAAATGCAGCACCAAATGGTGCGTGGAAGTAGCCAGGCACAAGTAGTCAATGGAATGGCATAAAGAGGCTGTCTTAACCAAATGGAGGCTGCAGACACTGAAGGTTTGACATCTGCAGGGGCAATTGACTGTAAAGTGATCAAAATGCGAGAGCAGAGCCCCCTAAGAAGAGGCAGTAGGGTTAGTGACCCAGGGCCAAGGTGGAGCCAATTCCCTTATCTTTGCAGAAGTCCCTTGAAGAAATTGAGAAGTTGGAGGCATAATGTCCTGGGCTGGGGTTAGCGACTGAAAGTGAGTAGAGCCTCCAAGCTGGACATCGGGGGACTGTATACAGTTTAGGCTCTGTCCCTCCTAGGAGAACCATAATGCATACTGTGCCCTCTTGTCAGGAACCTCTCCATCTACATTGCTGTGCTGCATGGCTGCCTCCGAGGGTTGCCATCTGACTGGTTAACGTATCAGTGAATCTGGACACCGGGCAAAATGGGTTCCTGGCTTGGCATCCAATTCCTGAGCTAGGTGGGGGATATAAGTCAGGCACCTCCTGCTTGTCAATGCCTGCGATTCCTGGCTTCCTGGCTCCTGATTGTTCTTTGTGCTCAAAACAGTGCGGCATTCTGTGTATTGACCTTGGCTTGTTTCTGGATTAAACCCTGGCTTTTGTTCTGGCTTCTACTGATTTTCCCAATGTGACTCCTTGGCTAGTTTCTAGATTGACCCCTTGGCTACTGTTTTGGCATCCATTAACTCTTTTGCTTTAGCTCTTGCTTGTACTTCTCACCGTGCTTCTCCTTGGCATTGATAGGTGTGCTACCTGTGAGCTTGCACCTGTTTTCAGCTGCCTTACTCCACAAACTTAACCTGAGTCCCTAGCAGCCAAGTTCAAATGGCCTCACGGCGGGCTCTGGTGAACACCTAGAGGTTGCTTTTGATCTACTAACTGGAGAGGTGAAGGAATAGGTTGCAGAATGAGGTTCCTGGAGGTGGTCCCAGGCGGTGACCTGGTGCTTGACATTTGGTGCCTGCTGTGTAGACACTAAACCAGTAAGACATGCTGGGAAATTTCAGCTCAGAGACCAGCAGATGTGTAGATGTGACTCTAGTTTTCCGCAACCTATGGCTCCCCAGTGACTGTCAGGGCATGATGGGAGTTATAGTCTTCAAAAAGCAGGCGAGCCACACTAAGGGAAACTTTAAACCCAATTTCTATTCTCGACTAGAGGCACCAATATTTGTAAACCCTTCTGATACTTTGTGAACTAGTCCTGCAAAAATCAGGACTGTTGCAAAATATAATGACATAGATTATAGCTATATGCAAACTGCAAAATGGTACTGACATTGCATGACTGTGACCACCACAGGGTGTGTATAATTTTGCAGGCAATTTGGTTTTCACTGCACTGATTCACCCAAAAATGGAACAACTCTGCGTTTCGTCTTCTGCTTCTGTTTTGTGTCTCTAGCACCTATGCGGTTATATGTGTTTCCATGGTTACAGACTACACAAGAACCCACTGTAGTCTGATCCTGAAGTCATGTGATATCCTCTTCCATCTGTGACTCTTCCTGAAAAACTCCAAGTCATGAGGAGGAGGAGGTTGGAAGAGCAACACTTGACTGTAGGATCAGACTACATGTGGTGCTTATGTAGTCTGTCACCATGGAGACAGCAAGGTCTTCATAGCAGCTATGTGCACAAAACAGAAAAATAAAATCCAAACAGCTGCTTTGGAGTAATAAAAAGTGTGGTTGCAAAAGTATTCACACCCTTCTGAGTTCTGTACCTTGGGTAAATTATTTTGTGCGCTTAAAAATGCAAATGGTTCTTTTGCTATCACTGACTTTTTCTTCTAATTATGTTTCTTTAGCATAAAAATCTGTAGCTCATTAATGCATGAATATGTACATAGGTTAATTTACATATAATTACCTCACAGCTGCATTCATCCCTTTAACGATACTGTAATGGCTCCTTAAGTGACAACGAGTGAATCAGGCAAAATAATTAAAATCTTTCCGGCCAGGAGTTTTGTTTATTCTGTAACTGTCATGAATGAATTACACCACAAAGGGGCGGGGTTTATAGACATTTGCATAAAAGGGAATTTTTATGCCGTTTTTGGAGGCATCTCCAGCAATAAAGTGTAAAACGCCCCACAAGTTAGGATCAGGATGTTGGCATATACAGTATATTTTTAAATAGTGACAGTCAAAAACAAAAGGCCTCCTTGCTGATGGTTTCCATGTAGCAATTTTTTTTCTGTACTTAACAGAGTAAAATAGGTATAAAAATTTGCTAAATACATAGGTGATAAAAGAATAAATCATTGTGCAGTAGAGAGACTGTTCCTTGGTGGAAAATGCTTCTAGGGGCTGAAGATTTCTGCAAACCAACTGCAGTGACCATGTGCCTTAGTGACGGTAATGTTCTAGCCCTAGGTCAGATAAAAGCCTGACGTAAAGAGAACACTTCCCAGAATGGAAAATCTCAAGAACAAGCTCTGTACAGACACTCAAGAAGAAGGGAATGCTGGGAGTTTTCAGCTCTGGAGCTAGCAGAATAGGGAGTTCAGCTCTGGAGTATGAAACTGGGCAAGGAGCTTAAATAATGTAGTCAATTTACCCATAGTCATACATCTCCTAGTGGTCTCAGCATGGTGCTGAACGGCAAAGTCAACTGAATCTGTAAAGTAGCTAAGGCCTCTTTCACACTTGCGTTGTCCGGATCCGGCGTGTACTCCACTTGCCGGAATTACACGCCGGATCTGGAAAAATGCAAGTGAACTGAAAGCATTTGAAGACGGATCCGTCTTCAAAATGCTTTCAGTGTTACTATGGCACCCAGGACGCTATTAAAGTCCTGGTTGCCATACTAGGAGTGGGGAGCGGTATACTTACAGTCCGCGCGGCTCCTGGGGCGCTCCAGAATGACGTCACTCTGGAGCGCCCCAGGAGCCGCACGGATGGTAAGTATGCTGCTCCCCGCTACACTTTACCATGGCTGCCAGGACTTTAGCGTCCCGGCAGCCATGGTAACCATTCAGAAAAAGCTAAACGTCGGATCCGGCAATGCGCCGAAACGACATTTAGCTTAAGGCCGGATCCGGATCAATGCCTTTCAATGGGCATTAATTCCGGATCCGGCCTTGCAGCAAGTGTTCAGGATTTTTGGCCGGAGCAAAAAGCGCAGCATGCTGCGGTATTTTCTCCGGCAAAAAAACGTTCCGGTCCTGAATTGAAGACATCCTGATTAGAGTTGAGCGAACACCTGGATGTTCGGGTTCGAGAAGTTCGGCCGAACATCCCGGAAATGTTCGGGTTCGGGATCCGAACCCGATCCGAACTTCGTCCCGAACCCGAACCCCATTGAAGTCAATGGGGACCCGAACTTTTCGGCACTAAAACGGCTGTAAAACAGCCCAGGAAAGGGCTAGAGGGCTGCAAAAGGCAGCAACATGTAGGTAAATCCCCTGCAAACAAATGTGGATAGGGAAATTAATTAAAATAAAAATTAAATAAATAAAAATTAACCAAAATCAATTGGAGAGAGGTTCCATAGCAGAGAATCTGGCTTCCCGTCACCCACCACTGGAACAGTCCATTCTCAGATATTTAGGCCCCGGCACCCAGGCAGAGGAGAGAGGTCCCGTAACAGACAATCTGGCTTCATGTCAGCAGAGAATTAGTCTTCATGTCATAGCAGAGAATCAGGCTTCACGTCACCCACCACTGTAAGAGTCCATTTTCATAAATTTAGGCCCAGCACCCAGGCAGAGGAGAGAGGTCCCGTAACAGAGGATCTGGCTTCATGTCAGCAGAGAATCAGTCTGCATGTCATAGCAGAGAATCAGGCTTCACGTCAGCCACCACTGCAACAGTCCATTGTCATAAATTTAGGCCCAGCACCCAGGCAGAGGAGAGAGGTCCCGTAACAGACAATCTGGCTTCATGTCAGCAGAGAATTAGTCTGCATGTCATAGCAGAGAATGAGGCTTCACGTCAGCCACCACTGCAACAGTCCATTGGCATATATTTAGGCCTAGCACACAGGCAGAGGAGAGAGGTCCCGTAACAGACAATCTGGCTTCATGTCAGCAGAGAATCAGTCTGCATGTCATAGCAGAGAATGAGGCTTCACGTCACCCACCACTGCAACAGTCCATTGGCATATATTTAGGCCTAGCACACAGGCAGAGCAGAGAGGTCCCGTAACAGACAATCTGGCTTCATGACAGCAGAGAATCAGTCTGCATGTCAATAGCAGAGAATGAGGCTTCACGTCACCCACCACTGCAACAGTCCATTGGCATATATTTAGGCCTAGCACACAGGCAGAGCAGAGAGGTCCCGTAACAGACGATCTGGCTTCATGTCAGCAGAGAATCAGTCTGCATGTCATAGCAGAGAATGAGGCTTCACGTCAGCCACCACTGCAACAGTCCATTGGCATATATTTAGGCCTAGCACACAGGCAGAGGAGAGAGGTCCCGTAACAGACAATCTGGCTTCATGTCAGCAGAGAATCAGTCTGCATGTCATAGCAGAGAATGAGGCTTCACGTCACCCACCACTGCAACAGTCCATTGGCATATATTTAGGCCTAGCACCCAGGCAGAGCAGAGAGGTCCCGTAACAGACAATCTGGCTTCATGTCAGCAGAGAATCAGTCTGCATGTCATAGCAGAGAATGAGGCTTCACGTCACCCACCACTGCAACAGTCCATTGGCATATATTTAGGCCTAGCACACAGGCAGAGCAGAGAGGTCCCGTAACAGACAATCTGGCTTCATGACAGCAGAGAATCAGTCTGCATGTCATAGCAGAGAATGAGGCTTCACGTCACCCACCACTGCAACAGTCCATTGGCATATATTTAGGCCTAGCACACAGGCAGAGCAGAGAGGTCCCGTAACAGACGATCTGGCTTCATGTCAGCAGAGAATCAGTCTGCATGTCATAGCAGAGAATCAGGCTTCACGTCAGCCACCACTGCAACAGTCCATTGTCATAAATTTAGGCCCAGCACCCAGGCAGAGGAGAGAGGTCCCGTAACAGACAATCTGGCTTCATGTCAGCAGAGAATTAGTCTGCATGTCATAGCAGAGAATCAGGCTTCATGTCAGCCACCACTGCAACAGTCCATTGGCATATATTTAGGCCTAGCACACAGGCAGAGGAGAGGTTCATTCAACTTTGGGTAGCCTCGCAATATAATGGTAAAATGAAAATAAAAATAGGATTGAATGAGGAAGTGCCCTGGAGTCCAATAATATATGGTTATGGGGAGGTAGTTAATGTCTAATCTGGACAAGGGACGGACAGGTCCTGTGGGATCCATGCCTGGTTCATTTTTATGAACGTCAGCTTGTCCACATTGGCTGTAGACAGGCGGCTGCGTTTTTCTGTAATGACGCCCCCTGCCGTGCTGAATACACGTTCAGACAAAACGCTGGCTGCCGGGCAGGCCAGCACCTCCAAGGCATAAAAGGCTAGCTCTGGCCACGTGGACAATTTAGAGACCCAGAAGTTGAATGGGGCCGAACCATCAGTCAGTACGTGGAGGGGTGTGCACACGTACTGTTCCACCATGTTAGTGAAATGTTGCCTCCTGCTAACACGTTGCGTATCAGGTGGTGGTGCAGTTAGCTGTGGCGTGTTGACAAAAGTTTTCCACATCTCTGCCATGCTAACCCTGCCCTCAGAGGAGCTGGCCGTGACACAGCTGCCTTGGCGACCTCTTGCTCCTCCTCTGCCTTGGCCTTGGGCTTCCACTTGTTCCCCTGTGACATTTGGGAATGCTCTCAGTAGCGCGTCTACCAACGTGCGCTTGTACTCGCGCATCTTCCTATCACGCTCCAGTGCAGGAAGTAAGGTGGGCACATTGTCTTTGTAGCGTGGATCCAGCAGGGTGGCAACCCAGTAGTCCGCACAGGTTAAAATGTGGGCAACTCTGCTGTCGTTGCGCAGGCACTGCAGCATGTAGTCGCTCATGTGTGCCAGGCTGCCCAGGGGTAAGGACAAGCTGTCCTCTGTGGGAGGCGTATCGTCATCGTCCTGCCTTTCCCCCCAGCCACGCACCAGTGATGGACCCGAGCTGCGTTGGGTGCCACCCCGCTGTGACCATGCTTCATCCTCATCCTCCTCCACCTCCTCCTCATCCTCGTCCTCCAGTAGTGGGCCCTGGCTGGCCACATTTGTACCTGGCCTCTGCTGTTGCCAAAAACCTCCCTCTGAGTCACTTCGAAGAGACTGGCCTGAAAGTGCTAAAAATGACCCCTCTTCCTCCTCCTCCTCCTCCTCCTGGGCCACCTCCTCTTCCATCATCGCCCTAAGTGTTTTCTCAAGGAGACATAGAAGTGGTATTGTAACGCTGATAACGGTGTCATCGCCACTGGCCATGTTGGTGGAGTACTCGAAACAGCGCAACAGGGCACACAGGTCTCGCATGGAGGCCCAGTCATTGGTGGTGAAGTGGTGCTGTTCTGTAGTGCGACTGACCCGTGCGTGCTGCAGCTGAAACTCCACTATGGCCTGCTGCTGCTCGCACAGTCTGTCCAGCATGTGCAAGGTGGAGTTCCACCTGGTGGGCACGTCGCATATGAGGCGGTGAGCGGGAAGGCCGAAGTTACGCTGTAGCGCAGACAGGCGAGCAGCAGCAGGATGTGAACGCCGGAAGCGCGAACAGACGGCCCGCACTTTATGCAGCAGCTCTGACATGTCGGGGTAGTTGTGAATGAACTTCTGCACCACCAAATTCAGCACATGCGCCAAGCAAGGGATGTGCGTCAAATTGGCTAGTCCCAGAGCTGCAACGAGATTTCGCCCATTATCACACACCACCAGGCCGGGCTTGAGGCTCACCGGCAGCAACCACTCGTCGGTCTGTTGTTCAATACCCCGCCACAACTCCTGTGCGGTGTGGGGCCTGTCCCCCAAACATATGAGTTTCAGAATGGCCTGCTGACGTTTACCCCGGGCTGTGCTGAAGTTGGTGGTGAAGGTGTGTGGCTGACTGGATGAGCAGGTGGAAGAAGAGGAGGAGGAAGCCGAGAAGGAGGAGGTGGCAACAGGAGGCAAAGAATGTTGCCCTGCGATCCTTGGCGGCGGAAGGACGTGCGCCAAACAGCTCTCCGCCTGGGGCCCAGCTGCCACTACATTTACCCAGTGTGCAGTTAGGGAGATATAGCGTCCCTGGCCGTGCTTACTGGTCCACGTATCTGTGGTTAGGTGGACCTTGCTACAGATGGCGTTGCGCAGTGCACACTTGATTTTATCGGATACTTGGTTGTGCAGGGAAGGCACGGCTCTCTTGGAGAAGTAGTGCCGGCTGGGAACAACATACTGTGGGACAGCAAGCGACATGAGCTGTTTGAAGCTGTCTGTGTCCACCAGCCTAAATGACAGCATTTCATAGGCCAGTAGTTTAGAAATGCTGGCATTCAGGGCCAGGGATCGAGGGTGGCTAGGTGGGAATTTACGCTTTCTATCAAATGTTTGTGAGATGGAGAGCTGAACGCTGGCGTGTGACATGGTTGAGACGCTTGGTGACGGAGGTGGTGGTGGTGGTGTTGGTGGTACATCCCCTGTTTGCTGGGCGGCAGGTGCCAACGTTCCTCCAGAGGCGGAGGAAGAGGCCGAGGCGGCAGCAGCAGAATAGGCCGAGGCGGCAGCAGCAGAAGAGGTAGCAGGGGGAGCCTGAGTGACTTCCTTGGTTTTAAGGTGTTTACTCCACTGCAGTTCATGCTTTGCATGCAGGTGCCTGGTCATGCAGGTTGTGCTCAGGTTCAGAACGTTAATGCCTCGCTTCAGGCTCTGATGGCACAGCGTGCAAACCACTCGGGTCTTGTCGTCAGCACATTGTTTGAAGAAGTGCCATGCCAGGGAACTCCTTGAAGCTGCCTTTGGGGTGCTCGGTCCCAGATGGCGGCGGTCAGTAGCAGGCGGAGTCTCTTGGCGGCGGGTGTTCTGCTTTTGCCCACTGCTCCCTCTTTTGCTACGCTGTTGGCTCGGTCTCACCACTGCCTCTTCCTCCGAACTGTGAAAGTCAGTGGCACGACCTTCATTCCATGTGGGGTCTAGGACCTCATCGTCCCCTGCATCGTCTTCCACCCAGTCTTGATCCCTGACCTCCTGTTCAGTCTGCACACTGCAGAAAGACGCAGCAGTTGGCACCTGTGTTTCGTCATCATCAGAGACATGCTGAGGTGGTATTCCCATGTCCTCATCATCAGGAAACATAAGTGGTTGTGCGTCAGTGCATTCTATGTCTTTCACCGCTGGGGAAGGGCTAGGTGGATGCCCTTGGGAAACCCTGCCAGCGGAGTCTTCAAACAGCATAAGAGACTGCTGCATAACTTGAGGCTGAGACAGTTTCCCTGGTATGCATGGGGGTGATGTGACAGACTGATGGGGTTGGTTTTCAGGCGCCATCTGTGCGCTTTCTGCAGAAGACTGGGTGGGAGATAATGTGAACGTGCTGGATCCACTGTCGGCCACCCAATTGACTAATGCCTGTACCTGCTCAGGCCTTACCATCCTTAGAACGGCATTGGGCCCCACCATATATCGCTGTAAATTCTGGCGGCTACTGGGACCTGAGGTAGTTGGTACACTAGGACGTGTGGATGTGGCAGAACGGCCACGTCCTCTCCCAGCACCAGAGGGTCCACTAACACCACCACGACCATGTCCACGTCCGCGTCCCTTACTAGATGTTTTTCTCATTGTTATGGTTCACCACAACAACAAATATATTATTTGGCCCAATGTATTGTATTCAAATTCAGCGGGATATAAATTTGAGGCCTAGTATTTAGGCGCTGGGTGACCGGTATGGATTTAGTGACAGAATTAGACTTGGAAATGCACAGTAGCGGGTGTGTGTGAAGTTATTCTGAATGACCCAATGTGCACCTTGAATATTATATACCCTTTTAGGGATAGATTTCAAATAGCTCTGATATAGCAGAAACCACTAAATTATGAAATTGTTAAATTGGGAATTGTATTTAAACCCAGAACAAAAAATGTGCTTTGACGGACACTAAATAACTTTCCCAGCCACAACAGGACAGCGTTAACGAGAGATTTAGCAGGATATAAATTTGAGGCCTAGTATTTAGGCGCTGGGTGACAGGTATGGATTTAGTGACAGAATTAGATTTGGAAATGCACAGTAGCGGGTGTGTGTGAAGTTATTCTGAATGACCCAATGTGCACCTTGAATATTATATACCCTTTTAGGGATAGATTTCAAATAGCTCTGATATAGCAGAAACCACTAAATTATGAAATTGCTAAATTGGGAATTGTACTTCAACCCAGAACAAAAAATGTGCTTTGACGGACACTAAATAACTTTCCCAGCCACAACAGGACAGCGGTAACGAGAGATTTAGCAGGATATAAATTTGAGGCCTAGTATTTAGGCGCTGGGTGACAGGTATGGGTTTAGTGACAGAATTAGACTTGGAAATACACAGTAGCGGGTGTGTGTGAAGTTATTCTGAATGACCCAATGTGCACCTTGAATATTATATACCCTTTTAGGGATAGATTTCAAATAGCTCTGATATAGCAGGAACCACTAAATTATGAAATTGCTAAATTGGGAATTGTACTTCAACCCAGAACAAAAAATGTGCTTTGACGGACACTAAATAACTTTCCCAGCCACAACAGGACAGCGGTAACGAGAGATTTAGCGGGATATAAATTTGAGGCCTAGTATTTAGGCGCTGGGTGACCGGTATGGATTTAGTGACAGAATTAGACTGGGATATGGCCAAAAAATAACCACACTATTGCTGGTTAAATGCACTTGGTGACGGGCGCAGCTTGCCCCTGATTTAGTATATGGCCAAAAAATGAACAGACTATTGCTGGTTAAATGCACTTGGTGTCACAGCTTGACGCACCACACTACTGAGGGTTAAATGCACTTGGTGACGGGCGCAGCTTGCCCCTGATGTAGTATATGGCCAAAAAATGAACAGACTATTGCTGGTTAAATGCACTTGGTGTGACAGCTTCACCCTGATGTAGGCTTTAGCCAAAAAACAACCACACCATTGAGGGTTAAATGCACTTGGTGACAGGCGCAGCTTGCCCCTGATTTAGTATATGGCCAAAAAAATGAACAGACTATTGCTGGTTAAATGCACTTGGTGTGACAGCTTCACCCTGATGTAGGCTTTAGCCAAAAAACAACCACACCATTGAGGGTTAAATGCACTTGGTCGCAGCTTGGATGCACTTGGTCGCAGCACCGCACAAGACACAAAATGGCCGCCGATCACCCCAGAAAAAAGTGACTGACAAACGGTCTGGGCAGCCTAAAAACAGTGAGTGAGCATTTGAATTTCAGCAGCTCAATGATCCACAGCTGCAGATCGATCGATTAATCAAGTGAAGTCCTTTGGAGGAGTTAATCTGCCTAATCTCGCCCTACTGTCGCATCCGCAACCTCTCCCTACGCTAATCAGAGCAGAGTGACGGGCGGCGCTATGTGACTCCAGCTTAAATAGAGGCTGGGTCACATGGTGGTCTGGCCAATCACAGCCATGCCAATAGTAGGCATGGCTGTGACGGCCTCTTGGGGCAAGTAGTATGACGCTTGTTGATTGGCTGCTTTGCAGCCTTTCAAAAAGCGCCAAGAAAGCGTCACAAAAGCGCCAAGAAAGCGACGAACACCGAACCCGAACCCGGACTTTTACGAAAATGTCCGGGTTCGGGTCCGTGTCACGGACACCCCAAAATTCGGTACGAACCCGAACTATACAGTTCGAGTTCGCTCATCCCTAATCCTGATGCATCCTGAACGGATTTCACTCCATTCAGAATGCATTAGGATAAAACTGATCAGGATTCTTCCGGCATAGAGCCCCCGACGACAAGAACGCAGATGTGAAAGAGCCCTAAGAGGGTTGTCTGAGAAAAATAAAAACCTGAGCGGCAGGTTTCCCCTGCCGCTACCCACATGGTGCTCCAGACAAATCACCTAATATGTAAAATAAATACAGGTGAAAATCGAAAAATTTGAATATCATGCAAAAGTCCATTTATTTTGTAAGGAATTGCATCAATGCAGCTTAAAATTAGAATTTTGTGAAAAGGTTCAATATTCTCGGCTCAAAGTGTCGCCCTCTCGTCAGGTAATTAATCCATACCCCCTGAGCAAAGGGGACCTCAAAATTGTGACTTTGGGGTTTCATAAGCTGTAAGCCGTAATCATCCAAATTATAACAAATAATGGCTTGGAATATCTCACTTTGCCTGTAATGAGTCTCATATGTTAGTTTCACCTTTTAAGTTGCATTACTGAAATAAATGAACTTTGCACAATATTCTAATTTTTCGAATTTCACCTGTAAATGCAATAATGTAAAAAGAGAAATAGAATCAGGTCACATCCTCCTATCTGTCAGTATATAAACGCTGGGAGAGGAAATCATTCCAGGTATTTTCTGTACATTTTTATTTTATCTTTTGTATTCCAAATGCAATTGTAGAAGTAATTACACATTACACAAAGTGTACTGCCTGCGGAAAAGGGCGTGCAACGCTGGGGGGAGCAGTGAGAGATAGATAGATATTAAATAGATAGATAGATAGATAGATAGATAGATAATAGATAGATAGATAGATAATAGATAAATATAGATAGATAGATAGATAGATAGATAATAGATAAATATAGATAGATAATAGATAAATATAGATAGATAGATAGATATGAGATAGAAAGATAATAGATAGATAGGAGATAGTTGATAGATAATAGATATGAGAGAGATAATAGATAGATAGATAGATAGTCATCACTGCTTGAGGAAGGTCCCATTGAGAGGACTGAAACGTTGCTGGTTGGTGAATAAACACACACTTTTTATTTTGTGCCGTGGAATTTTCTTTTTTCTTTTTGTCGTTGGTGGATCGCCTTCTAAGCCGCTGGCACTCCATTGCTCCTGTATCACTGCTGGGCTGCCCATTTCATCTCCCATTTGTCTAGATAGATAGAAAGATAGATATCCAAAACCAAATGATGAGGATGAAACGTTGCGACTGGGGAAATAAACAGGTCTAACACCCTTCACAGATACCGGAGCGCTGCCTCATCATTAGTTTTTGGATACTGTCTATGGATTTTTGCCTGAATTCCAGGAGGGATTGCACCCAACCTCACCACTGACTGTGCTGCTGACATTCTTTGTTTGTTATATTAGATAGATAGAAAAATGAGAAATTCCACGGCCCTTTCAAAAATAAATAGTGTGTTTATTACACCAAACGCAACGTTTTGGTCCTCTCTATTGAACCTTTTTCAAACATGTACAGAAGAGGGCGCTATCATTCAGAGCCCATCTTCATAGCAGCAGTCCCAGCTCCTACCATCACAAAGCCTTGCTACACCAAGGAGCCCCAGAAAAGCCAAGCACCCTGCAACAAGTCACCCAAACCCAGCCTGCCCAAGCCACCAACCAATATAGCCTGACAAAGAGCGAAATCCAGAGGACGATACACAAGTACAAAGAGGAGTATATCAGCGTCTGGAGGAACGACATAAGAACATCCCAGAAGCTGACAGTATACCAGAGCCTGCAGAGGGAGTACAAACTAGCCCCATATCTGGAGAAACTCCCCAATCCGAGAGACCGACAGATCCTGAGCCGGTACAGAGCGCCCACAGCCTGCTCATTGAATCCGGGCGTCACCGACAGAGGTACATGCCCAGGGAGAGCAGACTGTGCCAGCAGTGCGACCAGGAGGCCGTGGAGGATGAGGCTCATTTCCTGCTGCGGGGCCCCAAATACTCAGCAGTGAGGGAGACTGACTTCAGGAGACTGTCTGATCTCTGCCCAGACTTCACCTCCATGGAGGAGGAAGAGAGACTCTCCATACTGCTGGGGGAAGAGGAGAACACAACGGCCATAGCAGCACAATATATTACTGCCTGCCATAGACTGAGAGGAGCCTGATAAGTCACGGACTCCTATACCCCCACCCTGGACCTGTCCCCATCCCCCAACCCCACCCAATTATTTCCCACTTGCTTTGGCAATGCTAAAATGTATTTAGTCCTGGAAATAAAGCTGATTTTGATTTGATAGATAGATTTGAGATAAATTGATAAATAGATAGGCAATAATAGATAGATAGAAGATAATAGATAGATAGGAGATAGATATACGTTGATGCCGGTAGATGGGCCCGACACACATTTGATCAAAAATGTGTTCAAAGAGCTTCCATTTTTCATGTAGAGTAGATATAGTACTGCTGTAATCCAAAATAAACTCTAATCCCTAGTTCTATTGTCTGCATGTATTTGGATGTGATACTCTAAATTTCCTTCTAGATAGATAGATAGATAATAGGTATACTACTCGGCTGCTGTATTAGTGGCTTGGACATTACTCCCCCGTTGGCTCCACTTATGGGGAATGTTCTCTCCTTCTCTTCTGGTGACAGATTCCCCTACACTTTCCATTTTACTACAGATTGTTTCCGTCTCCATCTTTGATGACGGGCGGGCCGGGGTCTAGTGCAGGTGCTGTGTAACAATATACCAATCCTGCGCTGTGTCAAGTGAGCGAGCGGCTAATCGCCCGCCATGTTGTGTGCGTGTCCCGATGACATAACCGTAACGTTCTAGACCAATACAAAAATAATCCGAGGTGTGAAGTAGACCAAGCAAAAATAAGCAAAGCGAAAAACTACAGATCATATCCAAATAAGCTGGAAACAGAGCTCCTCAGCTACAGAAGAGAGCCTGTGATGGAGAGGGGCGGCACATACCAACCACTACACCGCCACGTCTGGTGCCTGCAAGGGAAAAACATCTACAGCGCCCACCATAAATAATCAGCAGGACTGCGGCTGTTTGGATTACGCTTAATGGAAACCTGGAACATAATTTTGCCCAAGTTAAAGTGGGCGTGAAATGTGATGAGTCAGGGATATTGTAAGGTGATGGACAGATATAGCAGTGCCGAGTCGGTCAATGGATGAAAGGGATAGAAAAATGAAGCTAAAATGTCTAGAACAAGGTGTTAGGAGCCCAGTACGCCCCCTGTCGGAGGATCTCTCTCTGGATGACCACCCTACAACTGGTTCTTAATTTGCTAACCACTCACATAATGCAATAGCTCCACCGATCAGTGCTGATCGCGGAGATTAGCGCAGGCGCAGAGTCACCCGTGAGCGCCCTCTGCTGGCATTTCAGTGACAGAACGGAATGTGAGCCGAGGACATTATGGCTGGCACTAAGAGGAGCATTGTGACTGTAAGGGCTCATGCACACAAACGTATTTTCTTTCCATGTCTGTTCCGTTCTTTTTGCGGACCGTATGCGGAACCATTCATTTCAATGGGTCTGCAAAAAAAAAAAAAACTCAAGTTACTCCGTGTGGTTTCCATTTCTGTAAGTCCGTTTTGCAAAAAATTAGAACATTTCCTATTATTGTCAGCATTACGGACAAGGACAGGACTGTTCTATTAGGGGCCGGATGTTCCGTTCCTCAAAATACGGAATGCACACGGATGTTCATTGGTATTTTTTGCGGATCCGTTTTTGCACACCGCAAAATACATACGGTCGGGTGCATGAGCCCAAAGAGGGGAAATGTGGCTGGTGCTTCAGGGGTAACTGGAGCTGGCGCTGTTATGGGGGCACTATGGCTTGGCACTATAGAGTGGCACCTTTGGGCATTTTTGCTTTGGTGTCAAAAGGTCTGAATTTAGGGGACTTTGAGGTTGGGTGGGGGTTATAGGGGTAGCCGCTGTCTGATTTGGGGTCTGTATAAATTTGGAGGCTGATCTAGGGTCTGCATGAATTCAAGAGTCTGTATTAACAAGGGGTAATCCATCAACTGGAAATGATATCTATGTGCGGCCCATATTTCCGGCCGAGTTTGAGACCCCTGATTTAGTGCATATAATAGCAGCTACACTGATGCCTGCACCGCGGGTACCAGCCCTAAATGTCGTCACTCTACTTCTTAAAGAGCCAGTACCTCAGTGTTATGGCAGTGGGTTTGGAACCACTGTGCCAACCAAAAGGGCTATTCCTTCAACTTAGGGCTGTTCCTAATGGCGTTTTCCTGGCGTTCACCCTTATACAGGGATCTGGACATTGTTTGCTCCAGGCTAATCCCTCTTGGAGTAGTTTCTGTTCATCTGATGGCTGACCCCTGACCCGTGGCCAAAGACAGGGGTGGAGAGCACCAAGGGGTAAAGCAGAATCTTAGACAGGGACAGGCCGAGGTCTGGGCAGGTAGAGTTCTTGAAATCCAGAAAACCATCCGAGGTTAGGGTGATCAGAGAATGGTCAATAAAGAGATCGAGTACAGAACAGGCAGCGAAGGGTCGGAATTCAAAAAGCAGGTGAAGGTCGGTACACTGGCAGAGAGTGAAATATGGCACACCTTAGCAGAATAGGAGCTTATTGCTCAGGCACCCTTCAACAAGCAGGACACAGCCTGTGTGAAGGTACAAAGCAGGAGACGGGACCTGTAAGTGGAGCAAAGATGCGATGAACCCGCAAAGCACTCTCATGCAAGGATCTTTGGACCATGAGGTTCTTATAGATGTATTTTTTGTGGATCAGATATCTTTCCTGGTTGCTTTTTTTTTTTATCACTGCCTGTCAAGTCCTAACCCATGCTTGTTTTCTGTAGTGCATGAAATCTGCCAGTCCTAGCTTCAGACTTGTACTTGAAACCTTCTGATTATGGATTCCGCTACTTCAGATCCGCTTGCCATCAGTCACTCTATCCAGTCTAGACAATACTTTATGAGCTAAAAATCAAACGTCAGCAGCAGCTGCACAAATGAATTATCTAGTGTTTGCTACAATGTATCAGTCCGGAGTCCAGGCTGTTCTGCTGGCAGAGCATCGTCTAGACTGGATACTGTGGTGGCACCCAGACCCAGATGCGATGAACCCGCAAAGCACTCTCATGCAAGGATCTCATGAGGTTCTTATAGATGTATTTTCTGTGGATCAGATCTCTTTCCTGGTTGCTTTTTTTTTTTATCACTGTCTGTCAAGTCCCAAACCATGCTTGTTTTCTGTAGTGCATGAAATCTGCCAGTCCTAGCTTCAGACTTGTACTTGAAACCTTCTGATTATGGATTCCGCTACTTCAGATCCGCTTGTCGTCAGTCACTCTATCCAGTCTAGACAATACTTTATGAGCTAAAAAAAAAAACGTCAGCAGCGGCTGCACAAATGAATTATCTAGTGTTTGCTACAATGTATCAGTCAGGAGTCCAGGCTGTTCTGCTGGCAGAGCATAGTCTAGACTGGATACAATTGTATCTACTTCTACGTTTTTATTTTAACAGTGATTGTTATTTATCTAAACCTGGAAAATCCCTTCAAGGGCTTATTCGGTCAGCAGAATAATAATCCGTCACGGTCAATCAGTTGGGTCAGAACGACGTTTTCCGGCTTTATGTGAAGAATTTAGTCATTTCGTCAACACCCCAGGATCGCGCTTCACCCCTAAAGCCTCTTACAGGTGAAAGGGAACAGTTAGGGGGAATTCACACTCAGCAGACTCACTGTACCTGTCTCGTTTATCTGCATGAGATTTACGATGCACCAACTGCAGACAAACCCCCCATCACAAATGATTTTCATTTGCAGAAATGTCTGCAGTAAATCTGCTTTGTGTGAACACCCCCCTGCATCGAGTACATTTATTTTATGTAACTCCCAAAATGCATTGTTTCCATGTGTTTATTTTTAGGGCTCCTCAGTAATCTGGATCATTGGGGTTGGGAGATCGGGTGCATCTGAAATATAAAAGTCCAGCTAACAACATTTAATATTAACCCCTTCCTGACATCAAGCACACACATACAGTGAATGTTGGGTCTTTAAACATGGCATAGCTGCTAGGTGCCTGCTATTTTACACAGCAGACATTAGGTGGCAGAGTACGTGATCGGGGATAACGCCGATCACAGACTTTTAATTCCTCAGATGCCATAGTCCAGGCATGCTCAACCTGTGGCCCTCCAGCTGTTGTAAAACCACAACTCCCACAATGCCCTTCTGTAGGATGATAGCTGTAGGCTGTCAGGGAATGATGGGAGTTGTAGTTTTGCAACAGCTGGAGGGCCGCCGGTTGAGCATGCCTGCCATAGTCAATTACAACTGGGTCATCCGAGCAGTCTTTTTCCGAGATCGCAAGAGCCGTTCGGTTGCTGTGGCAGTCTCAGGACTTCTGAAGGCTCCGAGGCCTGTTATAGCTAAAAACCTATCAAGATCTGCGTGAAGCAGTCTATGCGAGAACCCGATTGCATGTGAAGGTCCCCCAGGGGGATGAAAAATTTAAGAAAAAGTAAAAAAAAAACACTTGAAATAAATAAAAAGATATAAAAATTCACCCCCCTTCTCGATCTTAGGCCTGATGCACACGAGCGTATTTTGTATCTGTGTCTGATCCACATTTTCTGTGGATAACACTCGGACCTGTTAATTTCTATGGGTCTCCAAAAAAATTAAATAAACGGACTGCACATGGCACCCATGCGTTGTCTGCATCAATGTGTCCATTCCGCAAAAAGATACATAGAACATGTCCTGTTCTTGGCTGCAAAATGCAGACCACGGACCCATTGAAGTCAATAGGTCCGCAAAAAACGGGTGCAACACGGAAATCACAAGAAAGTCAACCGTGTTTTGTGGACCGCAAAATGGATACAATCATGTGCGTGAGGCCTGACAAATAAAAATAAATAAATCAAAAAAATAGGTAAAGATTATTTGCACCACCATGTCCCAAAATGCCTGAACTATGGAAATATAAAAGTATTTATCCAGTGCCGTAAATGGCATAATGAAAAAAATCTAAATGGCCGATTCCCCATTTTCAGGTCGTTTCACCTGCCAAAATAATGAATTCAAAGTTATCAAAAAGTCATACACATCCCAAAATTGGTATCTATGAAAAACATGAATGAGCCCTGACACAGCTCTGTAGATGTCAATATAAAAAAAAAAACTTATGGTGGTCAGACTACATCTATTCTATCACAAATATTTTTTTTTCTCTTTTTTAAATGTTTTTAAGTAATAAAACTTTATAAATGTGGTACTGCCATAAGTGCAATGACTTAGAGCAAGCATGTCAAACTCAAAGGCTAACATGGGCCAAAAAAACAAAATTTAAGTTTATGTGGGCCGCATCAAAAACATTTTTTTTTTTTTTACAATATAATGCAGACGGATCCGCTCTGAACGCAAGTGTGAAAGAAGCCTTAGGGGCGAGAACCTGGGATCTTTCATCCCTTGTCCTATTCAGCTCTATCAGGGTGAATAGGACTTCACACTGTCCCTGCTGCTCTGTGCCTTGTGCACACAGCATTAGGGATGTTACTATGGCAACCAGGGCTTCAGTAGCGTCCTGGCTGCCATGGTAACTGATCGGAGCCCCAGGCTTACACAGCTGGGGCTCCGATCAGAAGCTGCCACTGCACCACCAATGAGGGGGAGGGGAGAGGTCCCTGTGGCCACTGCCACCAATGATTTTAATACTGGGGGGGTTGAGAGGGGCTGGCGCACTGTGCCACCAATGATTTTAATGGGATGGGGGGTTGAGGGGGGGGGGCACACTGCACCACCAATGATAAATTACCCCTTTATACAGGAGGCTGGTACTGGCAGATCAGCAGTTAACCCCTCAGGTGCGGCACCTAAGGGGTTAACTGCCTCTGATCGCAGCTCCCTGTTAGCCGGCAATGCGATTCTGCTGCCGGCACCCGCCTCCTGTATTGTGTTAAAGACTGACTGCAGTGCGCCCGCCCCTCCTCCCCCCCTCTCTTCTCATTGGTGGCTCAGTGCGCCCGCCCCTCCCCCCCCCCCCCCCCCTCTCTTCTCATTGGTGGCGCAGTGCGCCCGCCCCTCCTCCCCCCCCTCTCTTCTCATTGGTGGCAGCGGCAGCAGCACAGGGGGAGGGAGGACAGCTTCCTTCTCCCCGTGCTGCTGAGAGAACATGAGCGCGCTGATAGCAGCGCGCTCATGTTCAGAGATACTAGACTGCCGGGCCGCAAAGATATTCATTGCGGGCCGCATGTTTGACACCCATGACTTAGAGAATGAATAGGACAGGTCAGTTAGAGACGGCTTAGAGAATACCGTAAAAACAAAAAACCTATAAAACAGCTGGAATATTAGTTTTTTTATGTTTTTTTGTTTTTTTTACGATTCCACCCCATGCTATTAGAATGGACAATTTTTTCCCACAAAAAAGGAAGCATCGTATTCAGCCTCTGGATGCAATCAATAATGATTCCATTCTCTGACAGCATGCAGATATCTTGAAAATGGCGAGCGTATTAGAAAGTTGCATAATAAATCTCTGCACCGGTGACAGCCCTTAATATATAAAACAAAATGTTTTCATTCACTGATAGCAAGCAGAGATCTTGCAATCAGTAAAATGACACTATAATGGAGGAGAGAAATGTAAACTGTAGGAGAAACTTGCATAATAAATGGTTGTATCTGTGTCCGTTAGACACGATTAAGGCTAATAATTAGTTTTTGGAGGCAGGGGCATTTTTATAGGGAGTGCAGAGGTAGCAGTCACACCCAGACCCTGTCGCCCGAGGACCCAGTGAGCCCTCTGCCATAAGATGACACTAGAATGTCCTCATTCATTGACAGGCAGCAGAGAATTTAAGGGATTGCAACACAAAGTCTATTAGAAAGCTGCCACGCGTAGAATGATGAATCCATGAGTTCCCGGCGCCCTGGACTCCAGGACTCACATGTACAGACGAGGAGACTCCCGGAGTGGAGGTTACAGAATGGCTCACTGGGTAAGAGCGCTCAGAAGAACATAAATACAGGATCAGGACGGAATATACAAGCTGTCTGACAGAACACACGAGACCCGCAGTATTAGGTAATGGCAGGTCCAAGGTTTACTTTTCTGCTGTCATTTCCTTTATACATTTATTTTCTTAAGATGCGAGTTACCAACCGGAGCCTGCGCTGTAATAAATCATATTATTAACAGGGAATGACTGACACCGCATGGAAATAAATCATATCATTAGACCAGGGGGGCCACTGCCTATAAGAGGTAGACAGCTGCTATGGGTCCTGCCACTAAACTGCTTCTTCTTCTCGCCGTGACACAATTATAATGACTACCCGCAGTCACCACTGGGGGGAGCTCCCTGCATACATACAGCATGTGTAAAACTATTTACCACCTACTCCCCCTAGTGGTGGCTGAAGGTGGAATTGTGAACCTAAACAGAATGAATACGCGGCCAGTTAGGATTTCTATCTACTAAAAATGAATTCTAAAAAACACAATTTCCTTAAAGTGTAGGTTCATCTTTAAAAAGTCTATGTCAATTAACTTTGTGTCATGGTATATTCAAGATCTCTGCTTGCTAGTAGTGAACTAAAGCATCAGTGATTGTCTAATGGGGTGGTAAGTGTTCACATCTCATGAAGACAAATTTACTAGGCAGAAAAATGTCTTAAAATGTCTGTGATATTTCATTTCTTGATCTATCATCTACCCTCTAAATGCCCTGTTTCACTTCACCTAAGGGAACTCATTGTAACTGCCTGCAATCACCACTAGGGGAGCTCCAGAGATTTTGCTATTCAAGGTATAAACAGTATGCGCTGAGTGTCTGAGTCTCCCCCTAGTGGTGACTGCAGGAAGTCAAAAATGTATCCTTTTCTTTATGTCTTTAGATATTTGGAGCTCGATACTAAATAAAAAAAATAAAAAAAACATGGACTACTATCAAAATATGTTAAGCAATTCATCACCACGGAATTCTGGGCATGTTTCATTACATTATATGGTAACTTTGTGCCAAAAATTAAATCAAATAGTGGGCAGCACGGTGTCTTGTCCTAGGTTCGAATCCGAGCAAGGACAACATCTGCATGGAGTTTGTATGTTCTCCCCGTGTTTGCGTGGGCTTCCTCCGGTTTACTTCCACACTCCAAAGAAAGACTGATAGGGAACTTAGATTGTGAGCCCCATTGGGGACAGCGTGACGATCATGTCTGTAAAGTGCTGCAGAATATGTCAAATAAATAAAAAAATGCACAGAAAAATAAAAGCACAGCTGCATTCACTTTGATTTGCGTTTTGTATTCTGGCAGAGAACACTTGTTGGAGTCATTCAGAGCTCTTCCTCTAAATATGGCCTCAGAGCATGACAGGCCACCGCTGCCAACCAAAAATCCATGTACTATTGATGTATCCTAAAAGCCCTGGCTTCAGTCTTTTACTTGAAAAGAAATCTTTTTATAACCAGTTGAAAAATCCAACATGTCAATACCAGCCGGACTCCGGTAATCATTAAAAGTAAAAAGTAGCAATTTATTAAAGCAAAAATAGGAACAACATGCAGAACTTACTAGCTTTATCTTATACCCTGTGGATTGTAAGCCTCGCGGGCAGGGCCCTCTCCCCTTCTGTACCAGTCTGTAACTCGTCTTGTTCATGCTTAGTGCAATCGTCTGTATTATGTATGTGCACCGCTTATCATATGTGCACCGCTTATCATATGTACAGCGCCAGGGGATGAATGGAGCTTTAATAATAAACAATAATAATAATAATTCTAAATGCTTCCAATACTCCTTTTAATCGCTGGCAAGTAAAACGGTTGTATGAGCAGAAGAAAACGGTGGAGAAGGAGCAGTGACAACAATGGACATTACTAGTTTATGAGATATTCAGCCACTGGTGTAATAATCTTCGCTAAATATCTTTAAAAAAGTTAAAGGGATTCTGTCACCTGGATTTTGCCTAAAGAGCTGCGGACATGCGCTGCTAAATCGCCGCTAGCACATCCGCAATATACATTCCCCATAGCTCTGAGTGCTTATATTTAGGCAAAAAAAACGATTTTATATTTATATGTGAATAAAGCAAGTGAGGAGCCCAAGGGGTTGTTGCTAACGTTTCTGGAGCCCCGCACCGCCCCACATACTCAGAATCTCAAGTTAGAGAGCCGTAATCTCGCGCATGTGCGAGTATGCGGCATGTCAGTGCCGGCATATTGTTCCTTCCCTGTTCTGGCATCAGTCTCAGGGAACGAACTGTGCGCGCGCTAGCTGCGAGATTACGGCGCTCTAACTTTGTGATGTCCGGGAGCAAGGAGGAGGATCGGAGGATGCGGGCGGTGCAGGGCTCCAGAAACTTTAGTAACAGCCCCTTGGGCTCCTTACTTGCCTCTTTTACATAAATATATGTAAAATAGTTTTTTTTGCCTAAATAAAAGCACTCACAGCTATGGGGAATGAATATTGCGGAAGTGCTAGCAGCGCATGTCCTCAGCTCTATAGGCAAAATCCAGGTGACAGAATCCCTTTAACCTTCTTTAAACTTGTCTCTATGTAGACAAATAAAACTACTTTAATACTGCTCCTATGTACAAGAATATAACTACTATAATACTGCCTCCTATGTACAAGAATATAACTACTATAATACTGCTCCTATGTACAAGAATATAACTACTATAATACTGCCTCCTATGTACAAGAATATAACTACTATAATACTGCCTCCTATGTACAAGAATATAACTACTATAATACTGCTCCTATGTACAAGAATATAACTACTATAACACTGACTCCTATGTACAAGAATATAACTACTATAATACTGCTCCTATGTACAAGAATATAACTACTATAATACTGCTCCTATGTACAAGAATATAACTACTATAATACTGCTCCTATGTACAAGAATATTACTACTACAATACTGCTCCTATGTACAAGAATATAACTACTATAATACTGCCTCCTATGTACAAGAATATAACTACTATAATACTGCCTCCTATGTACAAGAATATAACTACTATAATACTGCTCCTATGTACAAGAATATAACTACTATAATACTGCCTCCTATATACAAGAATATAACTACTATAATACTGCCCCCTATGTACAAGAATATAACTACTATAATACTGCTCCTATGTACAAGAATATAACTACTATAATACTGCTCCTATGTACAGGAATATAACTACTATAATACTGCCTCCTATGTACAAGAATATAACTACTATAATACTGCCTCCTATGTACAAGAATATAACTACTATAATACTGCCTCCTATGTACAAGAATATAACTACTATAATACTGCCTCCTATGTACAAGAATATAACTACTATAATACTGCCCCTATGTACAAGAATATAACTACTATAATACTGCCTCCTATATACAAGAATAACTACTATAATACTGCCCCCTATGTACAAGAATATAACTACTATAATACTGCTCCTATGTACAAGAATATAACTATTATAATACCGCCTTCTATGTACAAGAATATAACTACTATAATACTGCCTCCTATATGCAAGAATATAACTACTATAATACTGCCTCCTATGTACAAGAATATAACTACTATAATACTGCCTCCTATATGCAAGAATATAACTACTATAATACTGCCTCCTGTATACAAGAATATAACTACTATAATTCTGCTCCTATGTACAAGAATATAACTACTATAATACTGCTCCTATGTACAAGAATATAACTACTATAATACTGCTCCTATGTACAAGAATATAACTACTATAATACTGCTCCTATGTACAGGAATATAACTACTATAATACTGCCTCCTATGTACAAGAATATAACTACTATAATACTGCTCCTATGAACAAGAATATAACTACTATAATACTGCTCCTATGTACAGGAATATAACTACTATAATACTGCCTCCTATGTACAAGAATATAACTACTATAATACTGCTCCTATGTACAAGAATATAACTACTATAATACTGCCTCCTATGTACAAGAATATAACTACTATAATACTGCCTCCTATGTACAAGAATGTAACTGCTATAATACTGCCTCCTATGTACTGTACAAGAATATAACTACTATAATACTGCTCCTATGTACAAGAATATAACTACTATAATACTGCCTCCTATGTACAAGAATATAACTACTATAATACTGCCTCCTATGTACAAGAATGTAACTGCTATAATACTGCCTCCTATGTACTGTACAAGAATATAACTACTATAATACTGCTCCTATGTACAAGAATATTACTACTATAATACTGCTCCTATGTACAAGAATATTACTACTATAATACTGTTCCTATGTACAAGAATATAACTACTATAATACTGTTCCTATGTACAAGAATATAACTACTATAATACTGCTCCTATGTACAAGAATATAACTACTATAATACTGCTCCTATGTACTAGAATATAACTACTATAATACTGCTCCTATGTACAAGAATATAACTACTATAATACAGCTCCTATGTACAAGAATATAACTACTATAATACTGCTCCTATGTACAGGAATATAACTACTATAATACTGCTCCTATGTACAAGAATATAACTACTATAATACTACTCCTATGTACAAGAATATAACTACTATAATACAGCTCCTATGTACAAGTATATAACTGCTATAATACTGCTCCCATGTACAGGAATATAACTACTATAATACTGCTCCTATGTACAGGAATATAACTACTATAATACTGTTCCTATGTACAAGAATATAACTACTATAATACTGCT
The DNA here is from genome assembly GCF_014858855.1 of Bufo gargarizans. Classification (NCBI taxonomy): domain Eukaryota; kingdom Metazoa; phylum Chordata; class Amphibia; order Anura; family Bufonidae; genus Bufo; species Bufo gargarizans. The sequence continues at coordinate 479,466,742 of NC_058084.1, read as the reverse complement.
CCTATGTACAAGAATATAACTACTATAATACTGCTCCTATGTACAAGAATATAACTACTATAATACAGCTCCTATGTACAGGAATATAACTACTATAATACTGCTCCTATGTACAAGAATATAACTATTATAATACTGCTCCTATGTACAAGAATATAACTACTATAATACTGCCTCCTATGTACAATAATATAACTACTATAATACTGCCTCCTATGTACAAGAATATAACTACTATAATACTGCTCCTATGTACAAGAATATTACTACTATAATACTGCTCCTATGTACAAGAATATAACTACTATAATACTGCTCCTATGTACAAGAATATAACTACTATAATACTGCTCCTATGTACAGGAATATAACTACTATAATACTGCTCCTATGTACAAGAATATAACTACTATAATACTGCCTCCTATGTACAAGAATATAACTACTATAATACTGCTCCTATGTACTAGAATATAACTACTATAATACAGCTCCTATGTACAGGAATATAACTACTATAATACTGCTCCTATGTACAAGAATATAACTACTATAATACTGCTCCTATGTACAGGAATATAACTACTATAATACCGCCTCCTATGTACAAGAATATAACTACTATAATACTGCCTCCTAGCTGTGGGGACGTGTGTCAGTAGCTCTCCTGAGGCTTTGGATGTCTGGAGAAAGCCCAGGGCGGGGCCACTCTGGGTGGGGATGCTCCCCAAGCAAGGCCCAGGCTTCAAGGCCTATTCTGGGAAACAATTCCCAGACCTCTCACACCATGGATAATTATCCAAAAGTTTCTTTGGAAGGAAGGAATGTTCCGAGTGTTGCCAGTCCCAGTGCAGCAGGAAGCAGAGAAGAAAAGAAAATGTTGGAAGTAAAGAAGGAGTAAGAGCATGGCTGCAGGTGTGCAATCCACCCCACCCGCAGGCAGACAGAGGAGAACGTCCCTGGAGAAGCAGACCATGCAGGAGAATCTGCAGCAGCCTGTCCTGATGCGGTCTGACCGCACACGTTATGGAAGTGGGAACAGCGCAAAAGTCGCCAACATGACAGATGAGACCAGAGGGAGTACTGCAGGAAGGCTTCATGGGGCCACAAGTGCGGTCACTGGGAAGAACCAGGGGCCCAGTCACCAATCTGGAGATAGTGACCTCGCAGCAGTGACCACGGCTGCACCAAGTCCAGTGCAAGGACCAAGCAGAGGGACGCCTGTAAGGAGCCATTCTGTGAGTACACTGCAGACACAGCCCCCCAATACTCAGCGTGCACCAGAACTAAGTCTGGCCGAGCGGATCCCAGCTCTGGTCAAGAGACTAGAGACATTAAAAAAGACAAAACTCCAGCTGCAGAAGCAGATAGATTGTGTCTATAAGCTAAAGGCAGCAAACCCCAACAATCAGGCTGTTGATGACAAGAAGCTGAGCTCCCTCGCTGTGCAGCTCACTGACACTGTGCAGGACATGGAGGCTGTATTGGAGCAGATGGGACCAGTCGCTGAATCCTTCAGGAACCAGCAAAGATATGAGGGACATGAGGAAAGACCTGCGCCAGAACCATCTCCATCTAAACCCAGGTCTCTAACCTGTCCAGATGATACCCAGCAGGCCTGTGCAAGACCAGTCCTCAGACCAGCCAGCTTCCCTTTTGAGAAAGGGAATTTGTACAGAGAAGTGGAAGAAAGTGTCCAGCACCAGCAAAGACCTGCAGAGACTCCTCAAAAGGTACCACAAGTTCCAGCAGTTTGTACTGTGAAGCAGGACTATGGACTCCAACCAGAAGGTAACTCTGCAGTAGCAGTGCAGTCACCACAAGCGCTGGGGGGCAGTAGAGAGCAGCAGGACTGTGGACTGAAACCAGAAGGTAACTCTGCAGTAGCAGTGCAGTCACCACAAGCCCTGGGGGGCAGTAGAGAGCAGCAGGACTGTGGTCTCTCGCCTGAAGGTAACTCTGCAGTAGCAGTGCAGTCACCACAAGGCCTGGGGGGCAGTAGAGAGCAGCAGGACTGTGGACTCTCGCCTGAAGGCAGCAGTGCAGCAGAGAGCTCGCAGGTCATGGCTCAGCAGGACTGTCGGGGCTCTGTAGAGCAGGATCATACTGCCAGTGACTGCATTGATATGACTGCATGTGATGTTACTGATGATGTTTCTGCAGAGGGGAGCGCTTCACAGTCTGTGTGGGATTTGGGGTCATCTCTAGACTCGGGTCCACCATTGGGTCAGCCTTCAGAGGCTTGTGACCCGCAGAGTATAAAGGATGGTGATGGGGAGGGGGCTGTACAGTCTGATGCACAGCACTTCCCCCCTTTAGTTACACCAGAAGTGTCAGACCCCCATAGTGCAGGTGGTCAGCAGCCACCACAGCGCCCCCAAGTTCAGCATGAGGGTGGAACTGGTGGTGTCTCCTCTGGTAATGCCTGGAGCCGTGGGTCACCATCCTTCACATCTAATGTGAACTATACAGGTCAGGCTTTTAAGAGGAGGAACGTGGTCAGGTTCAGACATAGAGGGGCCAAGGAGGAGTTGCCTGACAGGAGGTTTGTGGTCCGTGAACTTCTGTGCCACCAAATGGGTTTCCTGCCATCTAACATCCTGGCAGTGATAAACCTTCCTGACAGGCAGGGGTATGACGTCAGCTTTAAACTCATGTCTGACCTGGACCGCTTCTGGGCTCATTTCTCCCGGGTGAGAGATGCTGATGGCTGGAATAAGTTCAGCCTCATCCCCATCTCTAGACCAGACACAGCAAGCGTCACCATAATATTCTGGAACGAGTCGGTACCCTACCAGGATATTGTTATATGGCTAAAAAGACACTGTGACCTAATGTCAGATCTCACCAAGACTAGGGACGAGGATGGCATATGGACTGGGGGGTGGAAGGTCCTGGTAAAGTTACGGCAGGTTAACAACATTACCCAACATCTGCCCAACTCATTCTTTATTGGCCGGGAGAAAGGGGTATGCTTCTATGCGGGTCAGCCTAGAAAATGTTTTAAATGCGGAAAGGCCGGTCATATTGCGAGTGTGTGCACCCTGGTAAAATGTAATTTATACGGGGAGATCGGCCATGTCAGCGCCACCTGCCAGAACATCCGGTGCAACCTCTGTGGTAGGATCGGTCACTCCCACAGGGACTGTCCAGACGCCTGGCATAATGTTTGTAAGGACTTCCCTGATGAGGACTTGCTGGAAGGGGCAGATGACCTAGAGGAGGAGATGTTGTTGTCAGGGTCAGCAGTGACACCGCCCGAGCCTCAGCACAATATGGGTGATAATATAGGTGACATAGTGCCTGACCAGTCCCAGCCAGGAGCCACTGAGGGGAACGGGGAGGTCACTGAGCAGGTTGTGGGCACGTCGTCTTCTGCCCCAGCATCAATAAATCCACAGAAAAGACGGAAGAAGGACAAAATCAGCCGTAAGCCTGAGGGGGAATGGACCACTGTCCAAAAACCTTCCAAAAAGAAAGTAGACCCCGGGTCAGGTGTCATGACCATAACAAATAGGTACGGTGTCCTATCAGAGTCAGACGCTGAGGAAGAGATGGAGAGAGAGTTAAAGAGAGTGGTAGATGAATTTAATGAGGACCAAGAGGGCGACCCCCCCACAAAAAGGAAACCCCCGCGAGCTAAACGTCTGTCCGAATCAGACATGGAGACAGGTGGTCGGCAGGTGGACTCAGACTCAGATCTATGATGATGGGGGTAATATCTCTGCTACTTGTGCTTTGCTTTGCTTTGATGGCTGACTTCAACCTTAAAGTGTTCTCCAGTAATGTGAACAGTGTCAGAGTGAGGAGGACCAGGCATGCGGTTTATGAACATCTAAGGTCTCTTGATGCTGATGTATTCTTCATACAAGAGACACGTTTAAATACGTTAGGACTCTTACGGGAAGCCGAGCGTGAATGGCGGTCTGGTCCATCCTTTTGGTCACTGGCTGTAGAACCAAGTGCTGGGGTCTCTATCCTCTTTAACACCAATGATGTAACTATACATAGGTTGACAGAGGTATTGATGGGAAGGTGCCTAATTCTGGAAGTTACTATTCGGGGTAGGAGGCTCCGTCTCATCAATATCTATGGTTCGCAGACAGTGACTGAAAGGATTAACCTTTATAATGAAGTGAAGCCATATCTCTTCACATCTATCCCTATCATCATGGCTGGAGATTTTAATGCCGCCAGGGCATCTAGTGACAGGACCTCTAATAGGCCTCTTACCAGAGACTCCAAGGTTCTAAACAGAATCATTCAACAGGCCGGGTTGTCAGATGTGTTTGTGCAGGGTGGTCGTAAACCAAAATTTACTTATTTTTGTGGTGAAAGAAGAAGTCGGATAGATTTAGCTCTGGTGAGTCCTACAGAGACCATTGGTGAGAAAGATGAGAAGATCGTCCCTTATTCAGACCATCTGGCCTTATATTTCTGTTTGGGTGTCACAAAGTGTTCTGGGACAGGTAGAGGGTTATGGAGACTTAATTCCAGTCTATTAGAAGACCCTTCGGTTCAGAGTCATGTTCACTCTCTTATACAGAGTCAGCTAGAGAGAGTGGACTTTTATGGCAATATGGCCGACTGGTGGGAGGATGTCAAGGATGAGATCAGATCCCTCTTAAAGAGACTGTCAGTTATAAAGAGGAAGTGTAAGTATGGCCAGTATCTCAAGCTGCAGAAAGAATTGGAGTCACTCTATTCGGCGGGAGGGGGTGACCAACAAAGGATTGACCGGCTGAAATCTGAGATGAGGCAGTATCAGTACAGCAGGTATACCTCCCTGGTTCTTGAACGGGATTATGGGACCTTAGGGTCTCCTGATCCCTTTGAGAATTGCCGGGAGCGAGTGGCAAATAAATCTGTCACCGGTCTCACTGACCCCCAGGGTGTTTTGCAAGAATCTCGGGAGGGTATCCTGGGGGTGGTGAGATCTTACTATGCTGACTTGTTTCAGAGGAAGGTTTTGGATAGTGACAAGATGACCCAATTCTTGGAGGCAACTCCGCTCCCTGATACTAATGATTTGGACTTTTCTCTTTTGACAGCAGATTTGACGGTGGCGGAGGTTAAAGAGGCCATTGATAAGTTACATCTGAAGAAGGCACCAGGTCCAGATGGGATAACAGCAGAATTCTATAAGACATTCAGAGACCTCTTGGCCCCAATCCTCGTGGATGTATATACAAATTGTTTAGAAAGTCACCTGATGCCTCCATCCATGAGAGTGTCCTCGCTGATTCTGCTGTCCAAAGGTAAAGAGCCGAGTGACATCAAGAACTGGAGGCCGATTGCCCTCTTGAATGTCGACAGAAAGATTCTGGCAAAAATTATTTTTTCTAGATTAGTTTGTCTGTCCTCAGCACTGTTGTCAGGCTGTCAGTTTGGCACAGTAAAAGGGCGGAACATCTCTGGAGCAGTCCTCTCGATAAGGGAGATGTTTGAGAGATGTAAAGCTCTGAGGTGTGGGAGATATGTTGTGAGTCTTGACCAGGCTAAAGCCTTTGACAGAGTAGATCATGAGTATCTATGGGCCACTTTGTCAAAGTACGGTATTCCGGGGCAATTCATCGATTGGCTGAAGACTTTGTATTGCGAGGCTGAGAGCTTTCCTCTGGTCAATGGTTGGCAGGGTGATACCTTCAGGGTTGAGGCAGGGGTGAGACAAGGTTGCCCACTGAGTCCACTGCTGTATGTATTTGCCCTAGACCCATTCCTGAGGTCACTGCAGGAGTGTAGTTTTCAGGGGGTGCCGGTCCCCCATTGCCTGCCCCTGAGTGTTGTTGCCTATGCGGATGATGTGACTGTAGTGATATCTGAGCCTCGTGAGGTGGAGATGTTGTCTGCAGCCATCAGAAGTTACTCGGAGGCCTCAGGGTCTCTGGTCAACCTTGAGAAGAGTCAAGCTCTTTGGATATCAGACAGTGATCCAGATTTTGATCTGCCACAATTTGTGAGAGCCTCCACCTATATTAAAATCCTAGGGTTCAAATTTGGGAGGGATGATAACGGCAAACTAAATTGGGAAGAGAAGTTGGAAGCCGGAAATGCAAAGGTTCAGCGATGGAAGAACTGGAGGCTGACCTATAGAGAAAGGGTTAAAATGTTGAAGACTTACCTGGTCCCTGTCTTCTTGTATGTCTCTGTTGTTTTTCCTTTGCCGGAATCTTTCTCCGCTAGGCTCTTTAGCCTGTTCTTCCAACTGATAAAAAGAGGGATCACCTACCTACAGAGGAGAGAGGGTGGGTTGGATATGCTGAATCCAAGGGTGTTCTTTGACTCCATGTTTCTAAAAGTTAATTTTGGTTGCCTGGACTCAGAGAACAGCTCCCTGTGGGTGAACAGTGTCAGGGACTGGATATTGCCTTTTGCAGAATCTTGGGTGCGAGGCGGCAGTCTCAAGAGGGGTCGATGGACGAGTGACTACCTCCCCCAGTACCTGGACTATGGGCTGAAGTGTGTGAGAAGGTGGAAGATAGAGAAGTCCTACATTGAGGGTAAGCCAAGGAAAGATCTATATGTGAGGATCTGTAGGGCTTTCTTTTGTTCTCCACTAGTCTTGAGGGATTGTGTGACTAGCACTTTACAAGAAAGTCTGAAGCTCCTCAATGGGAAACGTCTCCCCGCCAAATTCTTTGACATAGCTTGGTTGTCATTACATGGAAAGCTATTTGTTAGGGGTAACCTAAAATTTTTAAGTGTTTCAGATAGGAACTGTCCTCTCGGTTGTCAGCAGGAGGAGACGATGGAGCACTTCATATCTGACTGCAGGGGTGGGAGGAGAATATGGGATAAGGTGTCACAAAAGCTAAACATCCCATTACTGCAGTCCCTGACTTATCCTGACATCATCTATGCTGTTCCATCCAGAAATAGTAATGTAGACAGGGGGACAATGTACCTGATCATTTCTGTCATAAAATACTACCATTGGCACATGAGAACCCGCGTGTCTATACACAATGAGCCATTCCACCACACCACAGCCGTAAACCAAATAATGTCTGAGCTCCAGTGGGTTAAGTCATTAGAGATAAGGAGTAACCCAAATAATAGGAAATTATGGAGGAATGTGTCTTTGGTTTGAAACAGAAAATATGTTATTTTGTGTTTGTTTTGTTTTTCGTTTCCCCCCCTCTTCTTTTTCCTCCCCAGCAAATGTGTACTTTATCAGTTTAATATAATTCTATAGGCATTCTAGCCGAGTAGTCATTGTGTGTACAATGCCTGTTATTTTTTGGGTTTTGGATTGTAAGAATGTATTTTTATTGTATTTTTGTTTGTTTGTTTTCACAATAAAAATTGCCTCCTATGTACAAGAATATAACTGCTATAATACTGCTCCTGTGTACAGGGATATAACTACTATAATACTGCTCCTGTGTACAGGGATATAACTACTATAATACTGCTCCTATGTACAAGAATATAACTACTATAATACTGCTCCTATGTACAAGAATATAACTACTATAATACTGCCTCCTATGTACAAAAATATAACTGCTATAATACTGCTCCTATGTACAAGAATATAACTACTATAATACTGCTCCTATGTACAAGAATATAATTACTATAGTACTGCTCCTATATATAGTATATAACCACTATAATATTCATCCTATGTACAAGAATATAACTACTATATTACTGCTCCTATGTACAAGAATATAACGACTATAATACTGCCTCCTATGTACAAGAATATAACTACTATAATACTGCTCCTATGTACAAGAGTATAACGACTATAATACTGCCTCCTATGTACAAGAATATAACTACTATAATACTGCTCCTATGTACAAGAATATAACTACTATAATACTGCTCCTATGTACAGGAATATAACTACTATAATACTGCCTCCTATGTACAAGAATATAACTACTATAATACTGCTCCTATGTACAAGAATATAACTACTATAATACTGCCTCCTATGTACAAAAATATAACTGCTATAATACTGCTCCTATGTACAAGAATATAACTACTATAATACTGCCTCCTATGTACAAGAATATAACTACTATAATACTGCTCCTATGTACAAGAATATAACTACTATAATACTGCTCCTATGTACAGGAATATAACTACTATAATACTGCCTCCTATGTACAAGATTATAACTACTATAATACTGCTCCTATGTACAAGAATATAACTACTATAATACTGCTCCTATGTACAAGAATATAACTACTATAATACTGCCTCCTATGTACAAAAATATAACTGCTATAATACTGCTCCTATGTACAAGAATATAACTACTATAATACTGCCTCCTATGTAAAGGAATATAAATTATCCTATTATTAATGTCACTTTTGTGTCTTTGAGAACAGAATGCCTTCTTCTACGTGTCCCTGTTTTTATTGGTGTGTAAGTTTCTGTTTATGACTGTATCCAGCTCCATTGAGATTTCCAGTATAGACCAGTAAAATGTACTGGGAATGCCTGCTGTCCATTTCTTACCTGTGACGTTGCGGGCTCCAGACAGGACTTCACAATACCTCTCCAGGAGATCGGTGAGGGACAGGTTCTCCGAGCTCCTGCACTGGACGACTGTCTGAAGGGAACGGAAACTTAATTAGGCTCACGTGAAGGACAATTAGAACTTTTCACAATAGTTTTTCAATTTTGGAAACATTTACGCCTCTGACATGAACGAGTTTTCCGCCTGGGTGCAAAGTGTTCACGAATCCTGACCCATTCACTTCAATGACACTTCATTGGGCCCCTTCAGACCCCAGAGCCGGTGTGAATGCTACCTCTGCGCCCCTATAGCAACAGCCCCTGCAGGGAAATGTCTCTGTATACTTTTATTATAAAGGTGGGAGACCATAGAGAGCTCTCCATTGCCCTTATCATGTTTATTTACAGTATGAAGAGCAGCTCTGCAGTACAAAGTTCTGCTCTAACAAATCACCTCCATCGCAGACTTAAAGGGGTGCTCCCCTGTAAAAAATGAAAATCAATCATATAAGACATGACAACCTTTTTCTAACAAAGCTAGAACCAGCCCTGGACCTCACAAGGATCCAGAGATCTCCTCAGAGATTCATTGCTCTGCTAGATTTATATCAAGCTGACAGCTCAAGGGGAGGGTCTTTTCTTCTGCAGCTAAAGGGCGTGTCCTTTCTGCTTAATCCCTCGCCTTATTGCACCTCATGGGGTGTGCCCTTTCTGCTGCATCCCTCTCCCTATTGCACCTCATGGGGCGGGTCCTTTCTGCTGCATCCCTCTCCCTATTGCACCTCATGGGGCGTGTCCTTTCTACTGCATCCCTCTCCCTATTGCACCTCAGGGGGTGTTTCCTTTCTGCTCGCTATTGCAGATCAGGGTAGCGTGTCCTTTCTGCTGTAGCTCTCTCCTTGTAACTGTCACATTTTATATATGTAGATATAGCAGAGATATTACCACATTTATATAGTTTTAACACTGAAAAAAAGTTTGAAAAAAAACAACTATTCATTTTATTGCCATATTCTGACCCCCATTTTTTATAGTTATAAGGGCTCATTTTTTGTGGCTGATCTGTAGTTTTTATTGTTACCATTTTGCACTGTGTATGACTTTTCAATCACATTTTATTGTTTTGAGTAGGCGAGGCAATGAAAAAACTAAGTATCGGTCATTTTAATTTTCCTTTACTGCATTTAACATATGGGATAAATATATTTATATTTTAATAGTACGGGTGTTTTGGGCCGAGTCTAAAATGCCTAAAATGTTAATTTATTATTGTTTATTTTAATTATGGGGAAAGGGGGAAGTTAAATTTTTAATTCTTTAGAACTTTAAAAACTTTTTTTTTTGCTACGTGAGTATAATAAGCAATTATTAGATCGCTTTTCCCATACTTGCCGATGAATTACCATTGTGATTTATTGCAGATTTGGTATGATCTCCCGGAGACCTGCCACCCGCATGGCTCCTTAAAAACTGCAATTGCATGGGTTTCTTCATAGAGACCCAGGCCTTCGCAAGCAATGACCGTCTCCCCCGATCGCTGCGCAGGGGAGCCGCTCAGGCCCTGGGAGTGCAGTGCTGCCTCAGATGCAATAGTCACAACTGACTACACCATTTGGGAGGTTAAATACCTGCGATCGGTGTTATCGCCTATCGCAGACAGTAGCCTGGCAACTACTTACGAGTGGGCGCCGCCTTTAAAGACCTAACTTCCGCTGCATATTTACAGTGGTGGTCAGGAAGGGGTTAAATGACCAACTTAGCTCTGCTACATCTACATTTTCTCATCATGTTCTTTAGACTTTAGCTATCTTTTCGCGCTCTTTCTAGGCTCCCGGGCGGGCACTGGGTCTGGTAAATGTATTCCCTGCACCCTGTATGCCACACCCGTTCCCCCCGATAGCTCATCTGAACCCACACTACTCCTTCTCGCCACTATTCCACTGTTACAATAAGGGGAACAGTAGCAGCAGAGAAGAACATGACAAGAATTCTCCTTTCTTATATTTAACCCTTACAGTTATTTTGGTTGTGCAGAGCAGAAATCGGAGAATGGAGCCCCCCCCCCTCATTACTACTACTACTACCACCCCCACTACTACTACCACCCGCCTAGTCTCATGTCAGACATTCTTGCTGCGGAGAGCCTGCGGCATGTGTTTTCGGTAGCAGCTCTGGGAAGATTTAATAACACTTGTCAACGGGACCCCCTGGGATTGTGCCAGTCCATTTATATCACAGGATCAGAGGGGCTGATAGTGAAGCCGACTCCATGACACACACAGGGCGCACGTACCGCCATCCAGGGATGATATACATTCATTTTAAGTAGCATATCGTGACGGAATAAGGCGCCGCTCGCGTCAGTGGCGGCAGCTGATTCTCAGGTTACCGGGCTTATATCACGCACAAACCTGTGGACTTGCTGGTAAAATCGTTTGGGAGTCAATACACCTTAAAAGAAAATATTCAGATGTAGCAGAGCTGAGTCTGCTATCTGCAGCTGCATAAAAAAAAAATGTTTTGTGGAAAACCACTCATAATCCTGAAATTTGGCTCTGCTATATATGTTTAGCCGTCTGTTTTTGGCGATGTTTGATCCGAAGATTAGGAAAAATTTGCCGCAAAGCCGGATTTTCCTTGCTCTTCGGGGTAACAAATACATTTTTTCTAAAATGGTGTCTGAAAATAAAAAAATTACACTCACTTCATCTGTCCGCTCCCGTCATGAGTGAAGAAAACGCGCCAAAGGACCTTGGCATGAAGACGTCACCACGTGATCACGCTGGCCGCGTGCGGGGATTTTTTACGCATGGTCAGGTGATCAAGCGGGGACGTCATCACTCTAGCCACAGGTTCGTCAGTGGGTTTTCTTCAATCAAGACGGGAGCGGACAGCATCTCCGCAAGCAAGTGCATGAGGTGAGTATAATCTTTTGTTTTTTAACCTCATGAGCGGCTGTATGTGAGTCTCAGATGCAGCGATCAGTGTTGAATGCAGCATCTGAGGGGTTAAATGACGAGGGGGCAGCACGATCACCCTTCCCCTTCATTGCGCCCGCTGCACATAATGAAAAGCGATTTGTGAAAAAGTTTTTTGTGACAAATAGAATTTCTTGGCGAAGCTGCCGAATCAAATTTTTTAAAACTTCGCTCATCTCTAGTAACTACCAAATGTGGCCCATGGGAGAAGAACTGGTGACAGGGCCATGGGCACCCAAAGGCTCCTAGATGAGAATGTTGGAGGTGAAGGCTATCCTGTCTGGTGAGACCATAGAAGAGCTTCTGCAGAGCAAAATGCTGACAACCTTCCTGCTGCAGATGATAGAAAGGTGTCAGGACACAGGGGACGTTTCAGCTTGTTGTGCTTGTTGTGAGCCGGGTATCTGCAGACGGAACCTTGTCCACTGATAAAAGGACCTAAGGAGGCATCTGAGCGTCAGAACTGGAGCATGGAGCAATGGCAGAAGGTGGCCTGGTCTGATGAATCACGTTACATCATGTGATTGGTCGGGAGCTCTGGGTGCACTATGAGAAGAAGGTGGCCTGGTTGGATGAATCACGTTACATCATGTGAATAGTCGGGAGCACTGGGTGCACTATGAGAAGAAGGTGGCCTGGTTGAATGAATCACGTTACATCATGTGAATGGTCGGGAGCACTGGGTGCACTATGAGAAGAAGGTGGCCTGGTTGGATGAATCACGTTACATCATGTGAATAGTCGGGAGCACTGGGTGCACTATGAGAAGAAGGTGGCCTGGTCTGATGAATCACGTTACATCATGTGAATGGTCGGAAGCTCTGGGTGCACTATGAGAAGAAGGTGGCCTGGTCTGATGAATCATGTTACATCATGTGAATGGTCGGGAGCACTGGGTGCACTATGAGAAGAAGGTGGCCTGGTTGGATGAATCACGTTACATCATGTGAATAGTCGGGAGCACTGGGTGCACTATGAGAAGAAGGTGGCCTGGTCTGATGAATCACGTTACATCATGTGAATGGTCAGGAGCTCTGGGTGCACTATGAGAAGAAGGTGGCCTGGTCTGATGAATCACGTTACATCATGTGAATGGTCGGGAACTCTGGGTGCACTATGAGAAGAAGGTGGCCTGGTTGGATGAATCACGTTACATCATGTGAATAGTCGGGAGCACTGGGTGCACAATGAGAAGAAGGTGGCCTGGTCTGATGAATCACGTTACATCATGTGAATAGTCGGGAGCACTGGGTGCACTATGAGAAGAAGGTGGCCTGGTTGGATGAATCACGTTACATCATGTGAATGGTCGGGAGCACTGGGTGCACTATGAGAAGAAGGTGGCCTGGTTGGATGAATCACATTACAGCATGTGAATAGTCGGGAGCACTGGGTGCACTATGAGAAGAAAGTGGCCTGGTCTGATGAATCACGTTACATCATGTGAATAGTCGGGAGCACTGGGTGCACTATGAGAAGAAGGTGGCCTGGTTGGATGAATCACGTTACATCATGTGAATTGTCGGGAGCACTGGGTGCACTATGAGAAGAAGGTGGCCTGGTTGGATGAATCACGTTACATCATGTGAATAGTCGGGAGCACTGGGTGCACTATGAGAAGAAGGTGGCCTGGTCTGATGAATCACGTTACATCATGTGAATTGTCGGGAGCTCTGGGTGCACTATGAGAAGAAGGTGGCCTGGTTGGATGAATCACGTTACATCATGTGAATAGTCGGGAGCACTGGGTGCACTATGAGAAGAAGGTGGCCTGGTCTGATGAATCACATTACATCATGTGAATGGTCGGTAGCTCTGGGTGCACTATGAAAAGAAGGTGGCCTGGTCTGATGAATCACGTTACATCATGTGAATGGTCGGGAGCACTGGGTGCACTATGAGAAGAAGGTGGCCTGGTCTGATGAATCACGTTACATCATGTGAATAGTCGGGAGCACTGGGTGCTCTATGAGAAGAAGGTGGCCTGGTCTAATGAATCACGTTACGTCATGTGATTGGTTGGGAGCCTGTGCATCACCTGGTGAAGAGATGGCACCAGCAAGGGGAAGAAGACAAGCTGGTGGAGGCAGTGTGATGATCTGGGCAATGGAAACCTTGGCAGGATTATGTTCCGGCCATCCCTGGAGGACCTGTCCAGGAATGAGGAACGTTACCAAGACATCAAGGTGATGACTCGTCTCCAAATTCCCAGAGAAACTTACAGGATCTGCTGCCAGATACATGACAGGACTCCTCAGAGGTCTTGTGGAGTCCATGCCTAGACGAGTCTGAGCTGTTTTGGCAGGAACAACTGAGATCTGTACAATATTGGGATGATCTTTATATCACGTATACAGTATATTATCCATGCATATAAAGTATTTGATTCAATAAAATTTAAACAAATAGAAATAAAATAAATGCATTGAAATATATACCGGTATATAGAATTTAAAATAAATTGTATTTTTTTGGGGGAATACAGGTACAGTGCATTTTTACAAAATACAAAAAATATACATGTTAATAATTGAAGAAGGTAAATAAAGTCAAAATAAAAAAGCTAGAACAAAAAAGAAATACATAAAAAAGACATAAAATATTCAAAATATGCATGAAAAATATGGGAAAAAAACGAATAGATATAAAAGAATTAAATAAACCCATAAATAAAAATAAAAAAGTAGAATATAGAAAATAAATAAACAGATTTAAAAAATCACCCGTAGCATGCATCTAATTTATGGACTTTGAGCCTCGATGGCTGTATGATGTATGTCACGTACGGAGATTTGTGTTTTGTTGAAATGCTGAGCCCCCCGCCACCGCACTGATATATTTATATATATTCCGCAGCATTACCCTGAAAATACAGAAAGGTGTTAATAGAGTAATCTAATCCCCCGGCGCCTGTGACAGATGCATCGCTAGTTGACATTTGCATGGTACTGACAACCTATAGATATCTGAATTTAAGAGGCATATTCTTGATATTCCATATATAACCCTCTTTGAAGCTCCTTTATGGTAAGATCTCCGCATACTTCGGATTTGCTGTAATGACAGGTGCTCCCGGGCTCTCTGCCGCAGTATACCGCCGCTTCATACCTCTGCAAACACTTGGGATTAAGTGGGTTTACAGGATTAGAAAACATGGCTTATTTCTTCCAGGAATAGCGCCACACTTGTACGCAGGTTGGATGTGGTACTGCAACTTAGCAACATTCACTTCAAAGGAGCTGAGCTGCAAAACTAAACACAGCCCGTGGCACTGTCTTGGGGGAAAAAAAATCAGCCATGTTTTTCTAATCCTGTTTTAAGGTTGAGGCCCACGTTTATTGGCCAGTAATGCTATATTTCCTGGAAATGTCCACATCCTCCCAGCAGAACCAACTGCTGCTGCATTTGACCATAGAAGGCAGAGACAAAAAAATAGAGCTCTTTAACCCTTTGGCGCACCACGACGTACAGTTACATCATAGTACGCTGCAAGGAGTAAGGAGTGGGTTCATGCACTAAGCCTGCTCCATAAACGGAGGAGGTCGGCTGTGTAATACAACCAGCACCAGACCTCAGTGACTGGGATCGGTGGTGATGGTGATCCAGTCATCAAATCCCTCAGATGCCGTGGCTTTCCCCATGAGCGCTGCACACCCAGAGCTTGAACAGCTTCCCCGTTCCAAGATTGGGGAAGCCGTTCCTTTTCTGTGGTAGCCTTGAGCATCAGGAAGGCTCGTGGCTACCAGAGCAATACATCCCTATGGAACTCTGGAACATAGAGACGCTCCCATAGAGTGCAGTGGTAAATCATTACAGACTATGGGAGAAGTGATAAGAAGATTGTACATTCAAGTCTCCTGGGATTTTAAACAAAAGAAAATAAAAAAAGGGTAACATTTTTTTTAAAATATATTATAAAATGTAAAATATATTAACATTAAAATCACACCCTTTTCCTAGTTTACATATAAAAATTAATAAGCAATAAAAAAATAAACATAATAGGTAATGCCACGTCCCAAAATGCCCAAAGTATTAAAATATAAAAATATTTTCCTGTGCAATCAACAGTGTAACAGAAAAAAAAGAAATGAAAACAGCGATTAGCCATTTTTTGATTATCTTATTCCGACCAAAATACATTGAAAAGAATTGATTGAAAATTCCTATGTATCCCAAAAATGTTATCAATAAAAATTACAGTTTGCCCTGCAAAAAACAGGCCCATGTCGTAGTTTTATTCCGGCCGCCTCTTGGCATGTTTGCCGTGCTGCAGCCAGACCTCCGACCCACCCCCTTAATAGTGAATGGGGCCGGAGCGGACTTCCGGCAGCACACGTGCACTAGCGGCAGCACGGATCCGGCAGGCTGTTCGCCTGACGAAGAAGGCTGCCACTAATGTGAAAGTAGCCTTACCCTACAGAGTATTTTTCATGTTTTCCAATACAGGCTATGATAAGTGCCATTAAAAAGTACACACACTGTGAAGGAAAAAGGATAATTAAAAATAGGCTGTGTCCTAGGAGGGTTAATGATAGGGACCAGCAGGCATAAGTGATACCAGTACTCTAATCCTATAGATATATATTAGAGAGAGAGAGAACGCCCACTATGCAACTCTGAGGACCTATGGGTGGGTACTATTTCTATTATGCAGACCAGCTAATATACGTGATGACTATTCTAGGCTAGACAGCACTCCTCTTGATTTCTGGGAAAATATATATACAGTACAGACCAAAAGTTTGGACACACCTTCTCATTCAAAGAGTTTTCTTTATTTTCATGACTATGAAAATTGTAGATTCACACTGAAGGCATTAAAACTATGAATTAACACATGTGGAATTATATACATAACAAAAAAGTGTGAAACAACTGAAAATATGTCATATTCTAGGTTCTTCAAAGTAGCCACCTTTTGCTTTGATTACTGCTTTGCACACTCTTGGCATTCTCTTGATGAGCTTCAAGAGGTAGTCACCTGAAATGGTTTTCACTTCACAGGTGTGCCCTGTCAGGTTTAATAAGTGGGATTTCTTTTCTTATAAATGGGGTTGGGACCATCAGTGGCGTTGTGGAGAAGTCAGGTGGATACACAGCTGATAGTCCTACTAAATAGACTGTTAGAATTTGTATTATGGCAAGAAAAAAAGCAGCTAAGTAAAGAAAAACAAGTGGCCATCATTACTTTAAGAAATGAAGGTCAGTCAGTCCGAAAAATTGGGAAAACTTTGAAAGTAAGGGCTATTTGACCATGAAGGAAAGTGATGGGGTGCTGCGCCAGATGACCTGGCCTCCACAGTCACCGGACCTGAACCCAATCGAGATGGTTTGGGGTGAGCTGGACCGCAGAGTGAAGGCAAAAGGGCCAACAAGTGCTAAGCATCTCTGGGAACTCCTTCAAGACTGTTGGAAGACCATTTCAGGTGACTACCTCTTGAAGCTCATCAAGAGAATGCCAAGAGTGTGCAAAGCAGTAATCAAAGCAAAAGGTGGCTACTTTGAAGAACCTAGAATATGACATATTTTCAGTTGTTTTACACTTTTTTGTTATGTATATAATTCCACATGTGTTAAGTCATAGTTTTGATGCCTTTAGTGTGAATCTACAATTTTCATAGTCATGAAAATAAAGAAAACTCTTTGAATGAGAAGGTGTGTCTAAACTTTTGGTCTGTACTGTATATATACAGTCATGTGAAAAAATTAGGACACCCTTTGAAAGCATGTGGTTTTTTGTAACATTTTTAATAAAAGGTTATTTCATCTCCGTTTCAACAATACAGAGAGATTAAAGTAATCCGACTAAACAAAGAAAACTGAAGAAAAGTATTTTCAAGATCTTCTGTAAATGTCATTCTACAAAAATGCCTATTCTAACTGAGGAAAAAGATAGGACACCCTTGCCCCTAATAGCGAGTGTTACCTCCTTTGGCTGAAATAACTGCAGTGAGACGGTTCTTGTAGCCATCTACCAGTCTTTGACATCGGTCTGAGGAAATTTTACCCCACTCCTCAATGCAGAACTTTTTCAGCTGTGAGATGTTTGAGGGGTTTCTTGCACGTACAGCCCTTTTCAAGTCACCCCACAGCATCTCAATGGGATTCAAATCTGGACTTTGACTTGGCCATTCCAGGACTCTCCATTTCTTCTTTTTCAGCCAATCTTTGGTTGATTTACTAGTATGTTTTGGGTCATTGTCATGTTGCATGGTCCAGTTCCGCTTCAGCTTTAATTTTCTAACTGATGGTCTCACATGTTCTTCAAGCACCTTCTGATACACAGTAGAATTCATCGTGGATTCTATGATGGTGAGCTGACCAGGTCCTGCTGCAGCAAAGCAGCCCCAAACCATGACACTTCCACCTCCATGCTTCACAGTTGGTATGAGGTTCTTTTCTTGGAATGCTGTGTTTGGTTTACGCCAAACATGTCCTCTGCTGTTGTGTCCAAATAATTCAATTTTGGACTCATCTGTCCAAAGAACATTATTCCAGAAGTCCTGGTCTTTGTCAACTTTATCTCTGGCAAATGTCAGTCTGGCCTCGATGTTTCTCTTGGAAAGCAAAGGTTTCCTCCTTGCACACCTCCCATGCAAGTTAAACTTGTACAGTCTCTTTCTGATTGTAGAGGCATGTACTTCTACATCAACAGTAGCCAGAGCCTGCTGTAGTTCTCGAGATGACACTTTAGGGTTTTTGGAGACCTCTTTTAGCATCTTGCGGTCTGCTCTTGGGGTGAACTTGCTGGGGCGACCAGTCCTGGGCATGTTGGCAGTTGTTTTGAAAGCCCTCCACTTGTAGACTATCTTCCGGACAGTGGAATGGCTGATTTCAAAATCTTTTGAGATCTTTTTAAATCCCTTCCCAGACTCATAGGCTGCTACAATCTTTTTTCTGAAGTCCTCTGACAGCTCTTTTGCTCTCACCATGGTGCTCACTCTCACTTCAACAGTCAGGAGCACACCAAACTAAATGTCTGAGGTTTAAATAGGGCAAGCCTCATTCAACATGCAGAGTAACGATCTACTAATTATGTGCA
Organism: Bufo gargarizans; assembly: GCF_014858855.1. Lineage (NCBI taxonomy): Eukaryota > Metazoa > Chordata > Amphibia > Anura > Bufonidae > Bufo > Bufo gargarizans. The sequence goes on along the minus strand of NC_058084.1, from coordinate 479,448,229 downwards.
CCTGGTGTGATATACCTGTGTGAGATCTGAGCCAATTTAAGAGGGAATACATGTGAGGGTGTCCTATCTTTTTCCTCAGTTAGAATAGGCATTTTTGTAGAATGACATTTACAGAAGATCTTGAAAAGACTTTTCTTCAGTTTTCTTTGTTTAGTTGGATTACTTTAATCTCTCTGTATTGTTGAAACGGAGATGAAATAACCTTTTATTAAAAATGTTACAAAAAACCACATGCTTTCAAAGGGTGTCCTAATTTTTTCACATGACTGTATATATTAATTATCATGTCTAACATCTGCTGGAATCAGATAGGCTTAGGAAGCCCAGAGGGGATTTACCTGGCCTGCAAAACTATGCACATGTACCCTGAATTCTAGGCACTCTCCATAATGAGAAAGAGTACCCTGCAGACAACACATATGTATTATAGAGAATACTGGGCTCTCTTGAAATTTTGCATTCATTGGTTCGGGTAGAATTGTTTAAAAAATTTGGCGAACCTGAAACAAACCAAATCTTGAAAGCTTCGCTCATCTCTAACGCAGCCTAATTTGATACTTAAAGGAGTTTTCCTGGAATATTAGCTGCTAAGGGAAGGCCTAGAGGCAAAGAACCTCCAGCTTTCATGTCAGCTACTCGGGGATTGGTAATTATGTTTTGAGGTGCCAATAGCTGCTCCTTCTTCACTGGGTCTCTACATCATGCCTCTTAGGTATCAGCAGCAGAGCAGCGGTTATGGTTCAGGGTGAACTACAGAGAAAGTCCAACCCTAATTCGAGCAGAAATGCTGGTCACGGTGACGGTTGTAAACATCCACATCCGCGGTACCTTTATTTTGACAGTGAGCGGTAAACATTCCGGTCTTTGATCACAACCTCCTGACCTTTTGGGTTTTCCCTAGAAATTTCCCTCGCAATATGATTTCATTTTAATTTGTATTGAAAGACGTGATTGCCTCGCGGTGAAAAATTCCAACCAACGAGACGCGATGGCATGTGAAAAAAAAAAACAAAAAAAAAAACGAGCGCGCCTCAGAGACCAGACCGGGAAATGAATGCAGAAAGTCAGTGCTGGGATTAATTAACGCATTTCATAGGGAAACAAAGCGAAAACCCCACGCACCGCTAATAATAAACACTCTTATTAACATCATATCCCTCGCTAATGGAGCCATTATATGATGGATAGCTGTAGAAAATTACATGTCAGGAGGTCAGTTATAGGTCATGAGCATTCGCCTTACAGTATTAAAAATCTGTGCTCCGGAGCCGCACTTCCTGTTGTAACAGGAAGGTACAAGAAAAATACACTATTTTGGAGGTGGTGGTGGTCTCCAAATCCAAAATTTCACAACCCTCTTTGCTTCAGGGGACAGAAGAGCGTTACTATAATCATTAGAATGTCACCATCTTGCCAAATTGGGTGGATATAGCCAATTTTTTTTCCCAATGCGTATGACCACCTTAACCCCTTAGTGACCGCACACATTTTTTTTTTATCGCATTCCAGGAGCTAGAACCTTTTTGTTTTTTCATCGATGTACTTGTATGAGGTGTTATTTTTTTGAAGGACAAGTTTTTAATGCACCATTTTGGGTACCTGTAATGATTGATTAAAGCCAATTGTTTATCTAAAACCACCTTTGTTTACGTCAGTAAAAAGGCGTATTAGTGGTCACTAAGGGGTTAAAGGCTATGTACACCTTTGGGGGAAATTTTGTTTGATGTTGCATTGGACTCATTTTAAGCCAAAAATAAAATTCTTAATTGGCCTTTATTAAATATATGGCCTCCTATTTTCTGTACAGAGCTGACATGCTCTACTAGCAGCCTTTGGATTCTCTGTCTTTTCCGTCAGACCAGGAGCTGACGGACTCCTTATCTCTGCTCTCTGACATTATAAACACTCATTACAGCTCAGTTATTTTCTTACTGATAAGAAAGTGGCTTAAATAAGTGTTTAGGAACTCTTAGTAGTTTAGAGATTTGTTTTTTAGATGACTGGCAGAAAGTAAAAGTACCAGTCACACAGCTAGAAAAACTGTTAACCCTTTGTAACAGAATAGCTAAATATTTTTAATAAAGGCCGATAATAATAATAAATCTTCCTACATAAAAATAAAAAAGAATGTGAAAATCTGCTTTAACACATTCAATGACTCAATGATTTTGTAAAGGCTATTGAAGTGTAACATATTAACCCATTCAGAAAATCTAATCTTTAAAATAAACCCAAAAGTTTACATTAATTGTAGTACCATGCCGGACCATTAGGTGCGCTGTTCTGCAGAAACATGTCTACAAGAAATATAGACCTTAACAGACTTTATGCACACATTGTATAGCACTCTAAAGCGCCGCAGTAATCATCACGTCAAGCTGTCCTTGTCATCTGCACAGTGCACATGGACATCTCATACTGGGAATGGCTGTGATAGAGTAGTGGTCTGGAAATGACAGCTCTGACTGTGGACACAGAAGTGTAATATGAGAATGTCACGGATGGTGGAGGGAGGATGACGAGCTGTCACCAGCTTATCATCACATAGCCCTGACTATGATGAAGGGGGACTCCAGGATCTACCAAACATGGGACAAAGGTGAAGAATAAAATAATAAAGGAAGCATCGCTCACCTAACAAGACCTTGTTTACTGTAGGACTGAGGTCACATCAACACGTGACCGAAAAGCATATACCCAACCATAATGCTTACAGATTGGCTGCAGCAGTCATGGGTGTTCAAACGATTCCACCAATTTAGGTGGACCCCTTTAATGATATTTATGACTTTTAAAAAATAGTTACAGTAGTTATATTCTTATAAATAGGAGGTAGTATTATAGAAGTTATTTTCTTGTACATAGGAGCAGTATTATAGTAGTTATATTCTTATACATAGCAGCAGTATTATAGTAGTTATATTCTTTGAAAATTTTCTTTTTATTGAGAAAATAGCAGAAATGACGTATTGCTACGTCCTGCCGTATCATAGAAAATGACAATCAAAATTACAATCAAAAGACAATCAAAAGCGCACATCGCTTAAAACATACATATCTGGTCCCTGACACAGGCCTGAACATAGTTCCATGCATAAATAACAGTACATTAAAGATGCTCAACGCACAGGTACCGACAGTATAATCACATCACATTATGGTAATTCGATATGTCAATACTTGATAGCCCTTAAAATGTACACTAGTCTTGCAGCATGTCTATTGAATCAAATAACACAAGAATGTAGGGACAGGAGGGAGGGTAAGGAAGGAGGAGGGGGGGGAAGAAGGGGAAAGGGAGGAGAAATTAAGGGGGAAAAACTAAGAAACAACAATCCATCCATGACACTTGTACATACGTAGCTCGTCAATCAAAGGAAGTACATGACGCAGATTTAGGCATATAAGCAGGTACTAAATATCTTCAGCACAGACACACTCCAGGTTATCTGGCAACAATGCGTAAGTATTACTCCGCCTAACGTTCTTCTAGGTTAAGTGCATCTAGGAGGCACAGACGAATTGTCCCTAAATAGAAACCATGGTGACCACAGCTTGACATACTTATTGTGGTTCCTGTCCTCCCAACTCGCAAGCTCCTCCATACGACATATATGGTCTACTTTTTTCAGCCATGCCTCCACTGAGGGGGGTTCCGTACTCAACCAGTGCTGTGGGATAAGTACTCTCGCGGCCTGGAGTAATTGGGTGGTCAAGCATCTCTTTGAGGGAGAGAAAGAGGGAGTTGGGAGCCACAGGAGCACAAGGGTAGGGGGCACCACAATATTGACTTTAGTTATTTTCTGAATAGAGGATAAAACCCCCTCCCAATATGGCCGTATTTTAGGACAGAACCAGAAGATGTGAGACAGAGTCCCCACCTCCTCCAGACATCGCCAACACTTGTCGTCCTGTCTCATGCCCCTAATGAACATTTGCTTTGGAGTTAAATACCACTGGGTAAGAACTTTATATGTGTGCTCTTGCACTCTGGTGCACCTTGAAAAGCCGTGAGAGTGTGCGTGTATTCTCATAATGTCAGTTTCACTCAGCTCTAATCCAAGTTCAGCAGCCCAGTGTCTCAGATATTGCGGCATTCCAGGGGACCGGGGATTAACCAAGGCCAAATAGCACAGGGAGATCAGCTTGCGCGGAAAGGACTCACATGTCAATATTTTCTCAAACCATGACTGAGTAGGCTTGTGTCTGCTGCTTGCAATAAGTGGCTTGGAGACTGAATTGAGCTCTATTAGTTCCAAGAAATTGCCTGAGTTAATAAGGGTGTGCAATGGATGAGGAGCTTGTATGTCACCTGAGGACGCCCCTAAAAACTCCCCAGTTGTGAACCTACGCAGTCTTTGCCATGTCGCAGCTATTTGTTTAGAATTTGGCCTTACAGCAAAAGGAAGGAGGTCAGCTGGCATAGAGGGAGAAGGGTTGTTTAAGAGGTTAAGTTTGCCAGATACCTGTTGAATTACAGAGGCAGTGCCTCTAAGCAAAATTTGTGACCTGAGATTGGAGGAAGTGAGACCCCATAGACCCGCTCTCTGGACAGGGGAGAGTTGAGCCATCTCCAGTTCACGACCCCAAGTATGGAGTTTAGTAGCATGTAATTGAATCCATCTTTTCAGGTGTATCGCCTGATAATATAAATGTGCGTCCGGTAACCCAAAACCCCCCGTACCCTTACGTTGTATCAGTCTGCTATGTGCCAATCTTGCTGACTTTCCCCCCCATAGAAAAGTTCTAAATAATCTCCTGACCTGGCAGAAAAAAGACATAGGTAGAAAAATGGGTAACATCTGCATTGCATAGAGGAGCTTGGGCATAATGAAGGCCTTTAAAAGATTCTTCCTACCCATCCAAGACACATACGGGATTTTAAGTGAGTGGAGCTGTTTTTGTATCTCGCTCAAGAGGGGCTGGTAGTTTAAGCTAAAGGTTTGGTCTAGATCTGCTGGTAATTTAATACCTAAGTAGGAAAGATGAGAACCCTGCCAAATAAACGGGGTTGTGCCCTTCAGAGAGGAAACCACTTTGCTTGGTGCCGAAACGTTCAGCGCCTCTGACTTTGTATAGTTAACTTTTATAGTAGTTATATTCTTGTACATAGGAGCAGTATTATAGTAGTTATATTCTTGTACATAGGAGCAGTATTATAGTAGTTATATTCCTGTGCATAGGAGCAGCATTATAGTAGTTATATTCTTGTACATAGGAGCAGTATTATAGTAGTTATATTCCTGTACATAGGAGGCAGTATTATAGTAGTTATATTCTTGTACATAGGAGCAGTATTATAGTAGTTATATTCTTGTACATAGGAGCAGTATTATAGTAGTTATATTCTTGTACATAGGAGCAGTATTATAGTAGTTATATTCTTGTACATAGGAGCAGTATTATAGTAGTTATATTCTTGTATGTAGGAGCAGTATTATAGTAGTTATATTCTTGTACATAGGAGCAGTATTATAGTAGTTATATTCTTGTACATAGGAGCAGTATTATAGTAGTTATATTCTTGTACATAGGAGCAGTATTATAGTAGTTATATTCTTGTACATAGGAGCAGTATTATAGTAGTTATATTCTTGTATGTAGGAGGCAGTATTATAGTAGTTATATTCTTGTACATAGGAGCAGTATTATAGTAGTTATTTCCTTGTACATAGGAGCAGTATTATAGTAGTTATATTCTTGTACACAGAAGCAGTATTATAGTAGCTATATTCTTGTACACAGGAGCAGTATTATAGTAGTTATATTCTTGTACATAGGAGCAGTATTATAGTAGTTATATTCCTGTGCATAGGAGCAGCATTATAGTAGTTATATTCTTGTACATAGGAGCAGTATTATAGTAGTTATATTCTTGTACATAGGAGCAGTATTATAGTAGTTATATTCTTGTACATAGGAGCAGTATTATAGTAGTTATATTCTTGTACATAGGAGCAGTATTATAGTAGTTATATTCCTGTGCATAGGAGCAGCATTATAGTAGTTATATTCTTGTACATAGGAGACAGTATTATAGTAGTTATAGTCTTGTACATAGGAGCGGTATTATAGTAGTTATATTCTTGTATATAGGAGCAGTATTATAGTAGTTATATTCTTGTACATAGCAGCAGTATTATAGTAGTTATATTCCTGTACATAGGAGCAGTATTATAGTAGCTATATTCTTGTACACAGGAGCAGTATTATAGTAGTTATATTCTTGTACATAGGAGCAGTATTATAGTAGTTATATTCTTGTACATAGGACCAGTATTATAGTAGTTATATTCCTGTACATAGGAGCAGTATTATAGTAGTTATATTCTTGTACATAGGAGCAGTATTATAGTAGTTATATTCTTGTACATAGGAGCAGTATTATAGTAGTTATATTCTTGTACATAGGAGCAGTATTATAGTAGTTATATTCTAGTACATAGGAGGCAGTATTATAGTAAGTATAGTATAGTATATTCTTGTACCTGGGAGGCAGAATTATATTTGTCATATTGTACATAGAGGCAGTATTAAGGTAATGAAGTGATACCCTTGTATATAAGGGTGGTAGTTGAAATTCTTATATTCATGACCATAGTGCATTATTATAGTCATCCATTACTACACAATTCTTACATTATTATGTAGAATTAGAGAAGACGTCTTAGAAAGAAAACATGTTTTTAAGTATCTCTCATTATCTGGCTTGTTATAGTCACTGATGTCTCTAGGTCCCTAATTGAGTAAACCAGCCATATTGACGCATCCTTGGACTTTTCTTCAGACTGGCATCTTACACGTCTGTCTTAATCTGTCCCCTGTTGGCATCAGATGCAGCACAGTCATTACACAGACACTCGCCTCTTAATACTTGTGTTGCATCTGAGAAGGTCTGATATACAGGTCCTTCTCAAAAAATTAGCATATTGTGATAAAGTTCATTATTTTCTGTAATGTACTGATAAACATTAGACTTTCATATATTTTAGATTCATTACACACCAACTGAAGTAGTTCAAGCCTTTTATTGTTTTAATATTGATGATTTTGGCATACAGCTCATGAAAACCCAAATTTCCTATCTCATAAAATTAGCATATTTCATCCGACCAATAAAAGAAAAGTGTTTTTAATACAAAAAAAGTCAACCTTCAAATAATTATGTTCAGTTATGCACTCAATACTTGGTCGGCAATCCTTTTGCAGAAATGACTGCTTCAATGCGGCGTGGCATGGAGGCAATCAGCCTGTGGCACTGCTGAGGTGTTATGGAGGCCCAGGATGCTTCGATACCGGCCTTAAGCTCATCCAGAGTGTTGGGTCTTGCGTCTCTCAACTTTCTCTTCCCAATATCCCACAGATTCTCTATAGGGTTCAGGTCAGGAGAGTTGGCAGACCAATTGAGCACAGTAATACCATGGTCAGTAAACCATTTACCAGGGGTTTTGGCACTGTGAGCAGGTGCCAGGTCGTGCTGAAAAATTAAATCTTCATCTCCATAAAGCTTTTCAGCAGATGGAAGCATGAAGTGCTCCAAAATCTCCTGATAGCGGCTGCATTGACCCTGCCCTTGATAAAACACAGTGGACCAACACCAGCAGCTGACATGGCACCCCAGACCATCACTGACTGTGGGTACTTGACACTGGACTTCAGGCATTTTGGCATTTCCCTCTCCCCAGTCTTCCTCCAGACTCTGGCACCTTGATTTCCGAATGACATGCAAAATTTGCTTTCATCCGAAAAAAGTACTTTGGACCACTGAGCAACAGTCCAGTGCTGCTTCTCTGTAGCCCAGGTCAGGCGCTTCTGCCGCTGTTTCTGGTTCAAAAGTGGCTTGACCTGGGCAATGCGGCACCTGTAGCCCATTTCCTGCACACGCCTGTACACGGTGGCTCTGGATGTTTCTACTCCAGACTCAGTCCACTGCTTCCGCAGGTCCCCCAAGGTCTGGAATCAGTCCTTCTCCACAATCTTCCTCAGGGTCCGGTCACCTCTTCTCGTTGTGCAGCGTTTTCTGCCACACTTTTTCCTTCCCACAGACTTCCCACTGAGGTGCCTTGATACAGCTCTCTGGGAACAGCCTATTCCTTCAGACATGTCTTTCTGTGTCTTACCCTCTTGCTTGAGGGTGTCAATGATGGCCTTCTGGACAGCAGTCAGGTCGGCAGTCTTACCCATGATTGCGGTTTTGAGTAATGAACCAGGCTGGGAGTTTTTAAAAGCCTCAGGAATCTTTTGCAGGTGTTTAGAGTTAATTAGTTGATTCAGATGATTAGGTTAATAGCTCGTTTAGAGAACCTTTTCATGATATGCTAATTTTTTGAGATAGGAATTTGGGGTTTTCATGAGCTGTATGCCAAAATCATCAATATTAAAACAATAAAAGGCTTTAACTACTTCAGTTGGTGTGTAATGAATCTAAAATATATGAAAGTCTAATGTTTATCAGTACATTACAGAAAATAATGAACTTTATCACAATATGATAATTTTTTGAGAAGGACCTGTATACGCTGGCAAGGGAGCTGGATTCGATTGGAGATATAATCTCTGTGCCCAGCCTCACAATTCAATGATTATTCGATAAGTGTCACTTTAGGTGTTTACTATAAAAAACTTTGCAGGATCAAATATTTAATTCTAGCAACAGCAACGGTAGCAAACATTTCATCAATACTCTGATCTATCTGTATTACTCAGTGATCCGATGCCGTTTTTCAGCTTCTTTTTGTTCCTTCTGTGACAACTATAGAAACTTTTGAAGTTTAAAGGGATAATACATTTTTCATCTGTTTCCTTGAATCATTTATTATCAGCCAAGGACATGACGCTCAGCAATGAGGGATGATTTTGAACCTTATGAAGATGGAGCTATTTGTCGTCTTCTAGATAGTAATGACCTATCCTCAGGTTCCTCAAAATATGAGAAGATGTGGGTCACTAGGGAAAAATTTTAAAATTAAATACCTAGAAGGATTGAATGGAGAAGGCATGAGGGCATCAAGATGGATAGGGACAACTACGGAAATCATGTCCGTCACATTGAAAAAGATTGGATGTTCTGGAAGAGCCCTGGTCATATGGTCAATGGGAGTCTAAAAGAGAGATTTGATGATATATGTAAGAATATAAGAAAAGTTATGCAATGTAACTGTCACGAGGGTGTCAAGAGCCACGTCTGACTCCGTTATACCCGGGGTCAGGAAGTCGCAGCGGGTGGCTGCGCGCTCTATGTCTAAAGATCACGGTGTTTCTTAGTGTTTGTTTTCTGTGTTTGCATTGCTATCCTTTTTGTCTCACTCAGGGATCCGTAGCTTCTCCTCCTCAGCTGTTTCTTGTCTGCCACTCCCAAACTCCTTATATTCTCCTCTCACACTTCTCTAGTTGCCAGTTATAGAGCTTCCTGCCTGGACATCTATGCTGACCCACTGGAGCTGAGAATCTGGTTGTTGTTCCAGAGTGCTACCCTCCGGATCCCTGTTGGGCTTTTGTTGTCTCCTGTTGTTGCCCTCCTGGGATTATATGTTTAGTTTGTATTGTCTGTCCTCCCCTTGGTGTTTTCCTTTAGAGCTAGTGGTGCGGACTAGTGTTCCCACCGCCCTGTTCACTATCTAGGGCTCATCCTAGGGAAAGCCAGGGTTTTAGGCACGTGATCGGCGTACGGGTGAGGAACCCGTCTAGGGACGACAGGGCAGCCAGGCGCCAGTCGCAAGGTGAGTCAGGGGTCACCACCTTCCCTCTCACTAGGGCAGGGCCTCCCTCTTTTCCTCCCTCCGTGTCACGTATGTGACAGTTACGCCGATCGTGATATTATAACTGGCCCTTATTTTTTTTTTTGAGAAAATTTTTTTTTAAAAAAAAAATATATACGTTTTTTTTTTTCTCTACTTAGAATCCAATATGGATCCTATTGCTGCTTTGGCAAAACAGCTTCAAGGCCTGTCTTTGGAGGTGGCGGGATTGAAGGCGTCTGTCCTCCAACAGCAGCAGCAAATGCAGCAGACCGTAAGCCCAGCGGTTGCTATGGGTAACCAGGTTGTTACAGAACCCAAGGTTGTTCTTCCTGACAGATTCTCTGGGGGAAGGGACAAATTTGTGTTGTTCCGTGAGGCCTGCAAATTATATTTTAAGCTGCGCCCTTACTCCTCAGGTAATGAAGAACAGCGGGTGGGGATTGTTATTTCCCTGCTTCAGGGGGACCCGCAATCCTGGGCGTTCTCGTTACCCCCTGGTTCCCAGGCTCTCCGGTCAGTGGAGGGATTTTTTGGGGCTTTGGGTCTCATATATGATGACCCTGACCGTGTCGCCCTGGCTGAGTCGAAGTTACGGAGACTCCTACAGGGAGATCGGCCAGCAGAGGAATATTGCTCAGAGTTCCGCAGGTGGGCTACGGATACTCAGTGGAACGACCCGGCTCTCAGGAGTCAGTTCTGCTCTGGGTTATCTGAAAGGGTTAAGGATGCGCTGGCGCTGTATGAGACCCCCCTTTCCCTTGATGCTGTTATGTCCCTCTCTATCAGGATAGATAGACGTCTTAGGGAGAGATCGAAAATTCCTGAGCAATCGGTAACCTCTCCCAAGCAGCAGTTAGTCTGTACTGACTTGGATGAGCCTATGCAGCTAGGAGGAACTTCTCGTCAGGTCCGTCCTCCTGAGGTTCGCCGTAGGTGGGGGGCTTGTTTTTTCTGTGGGGGGAAGGGTCATTTCATTAATGTCTGTCCCTCCTTTTCCCAAAAACAAAAGACCGTCGGAAAACTACTAACCCCAGGCTGTGCGGAGGATGTCAGCCGGGGGGTATACGTTTCCTCCATACGAACATCTCAATTTGTGTTGCCAGCGGTTATTGTTTTTGGTGTTAAGACGGAGTCTATTTCTTTTTTTCTAGACAGTGGTGCAGGGGTAAATTTGATAGATGCCCATTTTGCCCGCACTATGGGTTTGTCTCTCTGTACGCTGCAGAGACCCATTCCCATATTCGCTATTGACTCTGCTCCTCTGTCTCAGAGAAACCTCACTCACGTTGTCCATAACTTACATCTTCGGGTAGGGGACCACCATAAGGAGCGTCTTTCATGTTACGTTCTGGAGGGCCTTCCCTCTCCTGTGATATTGGGTCTTCCCTGGTTGGTAGCGCACAATCCAGTGGTGGATTGGCAGGCCAGGGAGATATTGGAGTGGAGTGAGCATTGCAGAGAGAATTGCTTAAATAACAATTGCTTAATCGCCTCCATAGCTTCCCTACCTACATTTATTTCAGACTTTGAGGACGTTTTTTCTGAAAAGGGTTGTCAGAAGCTACCACCTCATCGTCCTTATGATTGCCCGGTTAACCTGATTCCCGGTGCAAAATTACCCAAGTCCAGGTTGTATAATCTTTCGGGTCCCGAGAGACAAGCCATGAAAGATTATATCTCCGAGAGTCTGGCCAAGGGACACATCAGACCCTCTTCTTCACCCGTGGCTGCAGGGTTTTTCTTTGTTAAAAAGAAAGATGGGGGCCTGCGTCCTTGCCTAGATTTCCGTGAGCTAAACCGGATAACCGTCCGAGACCCATACCCTCTTCCTCTCATTCCTGACCTTTTTAATCAGATTGCGGGTGCTAGGTGGTTCTCCAAACTTGATCTTAGGGGGGCCTACAATCTGATTCGTATCAAGGAAGGGGATGAGTGGAAGACAGCTTTTAACACCCCTGAGGGGCATTACGAAAATTTAGTCATGCCTTTCGGTCTGACCAATGCCCCTGCTGTCTTCCAACATTTCGTTAATGATATTTTTAGTCATCTCATCGGCAGGTTTGTAGTCATATACCTAGATGATATCTTAATTTATTCGGCTGATCTGAAAACACATGAAGTACATGTCAGGCAAGTACTGCAGGTCCTACGGACGAATAAATTATATGCGAAAATTGAAAAATGTGTCTTCGCCGTTCAGGAAATACAATTCCTGGGATATCTATTATCTGCTTCAGGTTTCCGTATGGATCCTGGGAAGGTCCAGGCAATTTTAGATTGGGATCTTCCTGAGAACCTTAAAGCTCTACAACGGTTTTTGGGTTTCGCAAATTTCTACAGAAAGTTTATTAAAAATTATTCAGTGATCGTTAAACCCCTTACTGACATGACTAGGAAGGGGACTGATTTTTCTAAATGGTCTGACGCCGCTAAAATTGCATTTTCCTCTCTAAAAGAGAGATTTACCTCGGCACCTGTCCTAATTCAACCTGATGTCTCCCAGCCTTTTATTGTTGAAGTTGATGCGTCGGAGGTGGGAGTGGGGGCTGTATTGTCTCAGGGTCCGTCTCCTGGCAAATGGCGTCCTTGCGCTTTCTTTTCCAAAAAATTATCTGCAGCAGAAAAGAACTATGATATTGGAAATAGGGAACTGTTGGCGATTAAACTGGCGTTTGAAGAGTGGCGTCACTTCTTAGAGGGAGCAATCCACCCCGTCACGGTAATTACGGATCACAAAAACCTTCTGTACCTAGAATCGGCTAAGCGTCTCACCCCTAGACAAGCTAGGTGGTCGCTATTCTTTACCAGATTTAACTTTGTAATCACCTATCGTCCTGGGGCAAAAAATACCAAGGCAGACGCATTGTCTCGTAGTTTCCCTGGAGGGGGTAATGTTAGTGATCCGGTACCTATTTTACAAAGAGGAGTGGTTGTCTCTGCTGTACACTCTGTTCTAGAGGGAAAGGTGTTAGAGGCCCAGGGGGACGCCCCGGCCTCTTGCCCCTCAGAGAAATTGTTTGTACCGTTAAACCTGCGTCTTGAGTTATTGAAGGAACATCATAATTCGGCACTTGCTGGGCACCCGGGTAGTAAAGCAACCTTGGAGCTATTGTCTCGTCGTTTTTGGTGGCCAAGGTTGCGTCAGGATGTAATAGATTTCGTGTCTACTTGTTCTACTTGTGCACGCGCGAAAGTCTCTCATACACGTCCAGCAGGGTCTTTATTGCCACTTTTCATCCCCAATAGACCATGGACACATCTATCAATGGATTTCATCACTGACTTACCTTTGTCTGCGGGTAAAACAGTTATCTTGGTAGTAGTAGACAGGTTTAGCAAAATGGTACACTTTATTGCGCTACCCGCACTTCCTAATGCTAAGACTCTTGCTCAGGTGTTTATCAGTGAAATCGTGAAGCTTCACGGGGTCCCTTCCGATGTGGTTTCGGATCGGGGAACCCAGTTTATTTCTAAGTTTTGGAAAGCTTTTTGTACCCGTTTAGGGGTACACTTATCCTTTTCCTCAGCTTTCCATCCTCAGTCGAATGGACAGACTGAGCGTACCAACCAAAACCTAGAAACATATTTAAGGTGTTTTGCGTCTGAAAACCAAGAGGTGTGGTCATCATATTTACCGTTAGCCGAGTTTGCCATAAATAATCGCCGTCAGGAATCCACTGGCAAGTCACCATTTCTTGGTGCATACGGTTTTCATCCCCAATTTTGTACTTTCAAAGAGGGGGGGTCTTCTGGGGTTCCCGAAGAGGAACGGTTTTCTTCATCTCTTTCATCGGTATGGCAGAAGGTGCAAGCTAACTTGAAAAATATGAGTGGTAAATACAAATGCATGGCCGATAAGAAACGGTCGCCAGGTCCGGACCTAGGAGTGAATGACTATGTGTGGTTGTCTACTAGGAATATTAAGTTGAAGGTTCCCTCTTGGAAACTGGGTCCTAGGTTCATTGGTCCTTATAAAATTGTAGCCGTCATTAACCCTGTGGCTTTTCGCCTGGAGCTACCTCAGACTTTTAAGATCCATAACGTCTTCCATAAGTCGCTGCTCAAGAAGTATGTTCCACCTCTAGAACCATCACCGCTGCCACCTCCTCCTGTTGTTGTGGATGGTAATCTGGAGTTTCAAATATCCAGAATTGTTGATTCTCGTCGGGTCCGCCGCTCTCTTCAGTATCTGGTGCATTGGAGGGGTTACGGTCCCGAGGAAAGAATGTGGGTTCCAGCGTCAGAGGTAAACGCCAACAGGTTGATTCAGGCTTTCCATGTCTCTCATCCGGAGAGACCTGGTCCTGAGTGTCCGGAGGCCCCTCGTGAAAGGGGGGGTACTGTCACGAGGGTGTCAAGAGCCACGTCTGACTCCGTTATACCCGGGGTCAGGAAGTCGCAGCGGGTGGCTGCGCGCTCTATGTCTAAAGATCACGGTGTTTCTTAGTGTTTGTTTTCTGTGTTTGCCTTGCTATCCTTTTTGTCTCACTCAGGGATCCGTAGCTTCTCCTCCTCAGCTGTTTCTTGTCTGCCACTCCCAAACTCCTTATATTCTCCTCTCACACTTCTCTTGTTGCCAGTTATAGAGCTTCCTGCCTGGACATCTATGCTGACCCACTGGAGCTGAGAATCTGGTTGTTGTTCCAGAGTGCTACCCTCCGGATCCCTGTTGGGCTTTTGTTGTCTCCTGTTGTTGCCCTCCTGGGATTATATGTTTAGTTTGTATTGTCTGTCCTCCCCTTGGTGTTTTCCTTTAGAGCTAGTGGTGCGGACTAGTGTTCCCACCGCCCTGTTCACTATCTAGGGCTCATCCTAGGGAAAGCCAGGGTTTTAGGCACGTGATCGGCGTACGGGTGAGGAACCCGTCTAGGGACGACAGGGCAGCCAGGCGCCAGTCGCAAGGTGAGTCAGGGGTCACCACCTTCCCTCTCACTAGGGCAGGGCCTCCCTCTTTTCCTCCCTCCGTGTCACGTATGTGACAGTTACGCCGATCGTGATAGTAACTTGTTTGAAGAGCACGAGGAGTTTGGGGACACGTCCATTCGTCTTCCTTCTTATGGAGTTGGAAATCAGTAATGAAGAAGCTGGCGGTGAACCTTATAGAGTGGATTCATGTAATTTCTTGAATATTGATCTTTTCCTCTAATATTGTGTAATAAGATCTCCACACATTTAGAAGGTGAGAGGAAAACCCATATGAGATCAACGAGAGATTAAAAAAGTGAAAATGACACATTCCATGACTAAGCTCAACAGGAGCCCTGGAGGCATCTGGAACAAGGACCGGACTGTACTCTCCGGCCGGACAGTGATTAATTAACGGCAGCACAACGGTGAATGTGAGGTCTCAGACCCAGATTACATGGCTGCTCGTGTTAGCACTGGGAAAACAACATCTCAATTGCTTTCTAGATGAGGAAACTCAAGTGGTGCTACTGGTTCTTACTGGTCCTAACACCTCGTAGCGGTCAGAACCTGACGATGAGGATGAAAGTAGTGCTTCTAAATGCATCAAAATTGAAAAGCCCCCGGGCTACATGAGAGTTTATGTCTGAATTTGAAGAATTACGACCTTAGAGAGGTTCTCCCATCTTAAGAATTCATAGGAAATATGTGGATCCAGGGGCATAAGTATAGAGGTGACACTCAAGGAAAGCTTATGGACACTGTTGCAGATTTATCATTAGGGACCAGAACGTTCAAGTTACGCCTTGCATGGGTCCCATGTCTGGTGAACCCATTCACAGGTTGATAGTACTCACAATCTCCATAGAGGTCAATGGAGAAGTTCCCAAGCATGGCTGTTCTGTAACCCCCCCCCCCCATAGATTTCAATGGAGGGGCACACTTTTCCATAGAACTCCATGAAGGCTGCGGTAGCCATGCCTCTGTGATTGGACGTCACTGGATCCTGTTCTCCCAATAGACGGGGGTGAATAATGTCATTAGATCCCAGTTGTGGCGACAAACTCTACACCTCCTTTACTATGCTACTACAGCGCTGCCTACCGAACAACCAGGGACAACACATAAATTCAGAGGGGTTCTATAACATAAGAGAAACTAGTCCTGAGACAGGGTCTTCTTTATGCATGGACCGTATCACTACTGTATATAAGTCTATTGGACTAAGCTGCAATACCACACGCTGCCTATGTATAAGAATGGCGCTGTTCCTGATATCAAAGTCCATTTTTTCCTATTTTTTTACATTGCCTTTAAACCGAACAGCCCCTGGACCTGCTCTCCCTGCCACATCCAGGTTTTACATTCCAGACATCTGCTCTGCCCGCGCTGATTGCCTGCAGGGAATATCCCACCTGTCAATGTGGCTGCGCTCACTGCACAACTTCTCTTTGAGGCTGTCAGACCTGTCACCTGTGCTCCTGACTCCAGACACTTTCCACACTGCAGAGTTTTGTTTTTCACATTCAAGACTCAATTAAGAAATCAGGATCACAAGCTACTTCCTCACCTTCTCCTCTAGCCAGATCGGAGCATATGTGTAGACATCAGGGTCCTGATGATATATTGATACATAGTGCAACAGAGTAAGACATGAGTGTGATACAGTCTGTGGCATAAGTACTGGGGCGAACTAACAAATAGTATTATAGGGAAGTCAAAATGTCACAAATGACTTCAAATAGGAGAATGGATGTTTCTTTCTCATGATTATGAGGTATCTCTGCCGGTACTGTCCTCTAATGATAATGAGATGACTCTACTGACTTCACGCTCTAATGATAATGAGATGACTCTGCTGACTCTGTCCTCTAATGATAATGAGATGACTCTACTGACTCTGCCCTCTAATGATAATGAGATGACTCTACTGACTCTGCCCTCTAATGATAATGAGATGACTCTGCTGGACCAGTGTTCTAATGATGAGATCACACTGCTGACCCTGCCCTCTAATGATAATGAGATGACTCTGCTGACTCTGTCCTCTAGTGATATGAAATGACTCTACTGACTCTGCCCTCTAATGATAATGAGATGACTCTGCTGGACCAGTGTTCTAATGATATGAGATGACACTGCTGACCATGCCCTCTAATGATAATGAGATGACTCTGCTGACACTCTTTTCTAATGATAATGAGATGACTAAAGAATAAATGATAATAAAGAAATGATTCCGCAGATATCGCCCTCAAATAATGAGATGACTCTGCTGATCCTGTCCTTTAATGATATGTGATGACTTTGCTGATAGTGCCCGCTAATGATAATGAGAGGACTCTGCTGATGCTGCCCACTCATGATAATGAGATGTCTGCTGACCCAGTTTTCTGATATAAAATGACTCTGATGCTCTCTAATGATAATGAGATGACTCTGCTGACCTTGTCCTCTAATGATACAAGATGACTCTGCTGACCTTGCCCTCTATTGATATGAAATTACTCTGCTGATGCTGCCCTCTGTTGACATGATTCTAAAGCTCTTAATCTCTAACAATTCTGACATGACTCTGCTTACTTTATCCTAGTCTACACAGCAAAGCTGAAAAGTGAGCTGCAAAGAGCAGTAAGTGTTGGCCTGTTGTGTTTCCTCTCGTGGTCAGTGAATAGATTTGTCTCATTAGCAAGAGTTCTTCACCCATGAGGGGCTGTCCCTACTAGTGAAGAAGCATTTACCTGCCTGTTGACAGGAACCAGAGCCAGATATTTCGCCCGGCCCCGACAATCTGGGCTCTGCGCTGCTGCACCGAGTAGTAGTGCAGAAGCTTAAACTCGGCTTTGGGAGAAGCAGCTGTTTATGGGCCTCTACCTGGAGGTGCAGTCCTGCTCCGAAGCCAAATTTGCTACGTAGTGCAGCAGAGCAAGGCCCAGATTGTCAGGGCAGGTGGGTGGTTCTTCACCTATGGGGACAACCCCTCACATGTCAATAGCTCTAAAGAGATGAATTGATTCGACCATCCCTACAGCAAAGCAATAATTTTTTAAGAATAGTCAAAAAATATAAATAAATCAAAAATGTACAAAATGTAACAAAAAACAAATGTAAACAGATTATTTTGTGATGTTATGAAAAGGACTTTCCCAGTGATTTTCCCGTGGTTGCATGTGTTGTATCAATCTGGCAACTTTTAAATGACTAGTTAGTGATTTAATAATATTCTCCATCACAGAGTAACATTAGCGGAATTGCTTTTTTCTCATTCTGCCAAACCCTGGAAATTGTATTTACACAGTGTTTCTATTGTATTTACATTGTCATAAATTTCTGGATTCTCGGCTCGCACGTGCGTTGACGTCCCGGCTGATTTTCACAGTTTCTTTAATTTTCACTTAGAAAATCCTAAATGAAGGTGACTGGGAGTCAAGGAGGATTTTGCCGAGAGGTGGTGAAAACGATACAAGTGGAAATAGTTTCTGTAATTGTCGTTAGTGTGGTAATTGTGTAATTGTGCGCGGGTATTTCCTCTGCAGACTGGAGGGACCACAGTAAACTTGGTCTAACATTACTTTATGGTAATTTGAGGATTCCAAGAAATTAGCTCTGCCCAAGGCCTCGTTAAAAGGCACTTGAAGTAATATTGACTCATTTATAAAAGAGCAAATTGTTGGTCCCTTTTCAATGCCGCATTTATTATCTATTTCTTAGGCCTCTTTCACACGAACGTATGTCTTTTTCTGTATTTTGCGGTCCGTTTTTCACGGATCCGTTGTTCATTTTTTTGTTTCCGTTGTGTTTCCTTTTCCATTCCGTAGTTCCACAAAAAATCTCCCTATGGTTTCTGTATGCAATCCGTTGTTTGCGGATCACAAACGGAAACATAACATTTGTAATCATTACGCCTCATGCACACAACAGTTTTTTTTAGCGGTCCGCAAATTAGAGATCCGTTGTTCTGTTGTCCGTTGCCTTTTTTGTTTCCGTGTGTCCGTGCGGACCGCCAAAAAAATAAGGAAGATAAAAAAGTGCCATTTTAACCACCTCAGCCCCCTAGCTTAAACACCCTTAATGACCAGAGCACTTTTTACACTTCGGCACTACACTACTTTCACCGTTTATTGCTCGGTCATGCAATTTACCACCCAAATTAATTTTACCTCCTTTTCTTCTCACTAATGGAGCTTTCATTTGGTGGTATTTCATTGCTGCTGACATTTTAACTTTTTTTGTTATTAATCGAAATTTACCAAAATATTTGCAAAAAAATGACATTTTTCACTTTCAGTTGTAAAATTTTTCAAAAAATAAATAAATTTCTATATAAATTTTTCTCTAAATTAATTTTTCTACATGTCTTTGATAAAAAAAAAAATATTTGGGTAAAAAAAAAAATGGTTTGGGTAAAAGTTATAGCGTTTACAAACTATGGTACAAAAATGTGAATTTCCGCTTTTTGAAGCAGCTCTAACTTTCTGAGCACCTGTCATGTTTCCTGAGGTTCTACAATGCCCAGACAGTACAAACACCCCACAAATGACCCCATTTCGGAAAGTAGACACCCTAAGGTATTCGCTGATGGGCATAGTGAGTTCATAGAACTTTTTATTTTTTGTCACAAGTTAGCGGAAAATTATGATTTTTTTTATTTATATTTTTTCCTTACAAAGTCTCATATTCCACTAACTTGTGACAAAAAATAAAAACTTCCATGAACTCACTATGCCCATCATGAAATACCTTGGGGTGTCTTCTTTCCAAAATGGGGTCACTTGTGGGGTAGTTATACTGCCCTGGGATTTTAGGGGCCCTAATGCGTGAGAAGTAGTTTGAAATCAAAATGAGTAAAAAATGCCCTGTGAAATCCGAAAGGTGCTCTTTAGAATTTGGGCCCCTTTGCCCACCTAGGCTGCAAAAAACTGTCACACATGTGGTATCTCCGTACTCAGGAGAAGTTGGGCAATGTGTTTTGTGGTGTCTTTTTACACATGCCCATGCTGGGTGAGATACATATCTCTGTCAAATGACAACTTTGTATAAAAAAAATTGGAAAAGTTGTCTTTTAGAGAGATATTTCTCTCACCCAGCATGGGTATATGTAAAAATACACCCAAAAACACATTCCCCAACTTCTCCTGAGTACGTCGATACCACATGTGTGACACTTTTTTGCAGCCTAGATGCGCAAAGGGTCCCAAATTCCTTTTAGGAGGGCATTTTTTGACATTTGGATCCCAGACTTCTTCTCACGCTTTAGGGCCTCTAAAATGCCAGGGCAGTATAAATACCCCACATGTGACCCCATTTTGGAAAGAAGACACCCCAAGGTATTCAATGAGGGGCATGGTGAGTTCATCGATTTTTTTGGGGGGCACAAGTTAGCGGAAATTGATTTTTTTTTTGTTTTTTCTCACAAAGTCTCCCTTTCCGCTAACTTGGGACAAAAAGTTCAATCTTTCATGGACTCAATATGCCCCTCAGCGAATACCTTGGGGTGTCTTTTTTCCGAAATGGGGTCACATGTGGGGTATTTATACTGCCCTGGCATTTTAGGGGATCTAAAGCGTGAGAAGAAGTCTCGAATATAAATGTCTAAAAAATGTTACGCATTTGGATTCCGTGAGGGGTATGGTGCGTCCATGTGAGATTTTATTTTTTCACACAAGTTAATGGAATATGAGACTTTGTAAGAAGAAACAAACAAAAAAAAAAAATCAATCTCCGCTAACTTGTGCCCAAAAAAATGTCTGAATGGAGCCTTACAGGGGGTGATCAATGACAGGGGGTGATCAGGGAGTCTATATGGGGTGATCACCCCCCTGTCATTGATCACCCCCCTGTAAGGCTCCATTCAGACGTCCGTATGTGTTTTGCGGATCCGATCCATGGATCCGTGGATCCGTAAAACACATATGGACATCTGAATGGAGCCTTACAGGGGGGTGATCATCCCATAAAGACTCCCTGATCACCCCCTGTAAGGCTCCATTCAGACGTCCATATGTGTTGACAGATATCAGACATGTGTACTCCCCCTCCTCCTCGCCCAGCTGGCAGATATCAGACATGTGTACTCCACCTCCTCGCCCAGCTGACACATATCAGACATGTGGACTCCCCCTCCTCGCCCAGCTGGCAGATATCAGACATGTGTACTCCACCGCCTCGCCCAGCTGGCAGATATCAGACATGTGTACTCCACCGCCTCGCCCAGCTGGCAGATATCAGACATATTTACTCCCCCTTCTCGCCCAGCTGACAGATATCAGACATGTGTACTCCACCTCCTCGCCCAGCTGGCAGATATCAGATATGTGTACTCCCCCTCCTCGCCCAGCTGGCAGATATCAGATATGTGTACTCCCCCTCCTCGCCCAGCTGACAGATATCAGACATGTGTACTCTACCTCCTCGCCCAGCTGGCAGATATCAGACATGTATACTCCCCCTCCTCGCCCAGCCGGCAGATATCAGACATGTGTACCCCACCTCCTCGTCCAGCTGACAGATATCAGACATGTGTACTCCCCCTCCTCGCCCAGCTGACAGATATCAGACATTTGTACCCCACCTCCTCGCCCAGCTGGCAGATATCAGACATGTGTACCCCGCCTCCTCGCCCAGCTGGCAGATATCAGACATGTGTACTCCTCCTCCTCACCCAGCCGGCAGATATCAGATATGTGTACTCCACCTCCTCGTCCAGCTGACAGATATCAGACATGTGTACTCCTCCTCCTCCTCCTCGCCCAGCTGGCAGATATCAGACATGTGTACTCCTCCTTCTCGCCCAGCTGGCAGATATTAGACATGTGTACTCCCCCTCCTCGCCCAGCCGGCAGATATCAGACATGTGTACTCCCCCTTCTCGCCCAGCTGGCAGATATCAGACATGTGTACTCCTCCTCCTCGCCCAGCTGGCAGATATCAGACATGTGTACTCCCCCTCCTCGCCCAGCCGGCAGATATCAGACATGTGTACTCCCCCTTCTCACCCAGCTGGCAGATATCAGACATGTGTACTCCCCCTCCTCACCCAGCTGACAGATATCAGACATGTGTACTCCACCTCCTCGCCCAGCTGACAGATATCAGGCATGTGTACTCCTCCTCCTCCTCGCCCAGCTGACAGATATCAGACATGTGTACTCCTCCTCCTCGCCCAGCTGACAGATATCAGACATGTGTACTCCCCCTCCTCGTCCAGCTGGCAGATATCAGACATGTGTACTCTCCTCCTCGCCCAGCTGACAGATATCAGACATGTGTACTCCCCCTCCTCGCCCAGCTGACAGATATCAGACATGTGTACTCCCCCTCCTCGTCCAGCTGGCAGATATCAGACACGTGTACTCCACCTCCTCGCCCAGCTGACAGATATCAGACATGTGTACTCCACCTCCTCGCCCAGCTGACAGATATCAGACATGTGTACTCCCCCTCCTCGCCCAGCTGGCAGATATCAGACATGTGTACTCCCCCTCCTCGCCCAGCTGACAGATATCAGACATGTGTACTCCCCCTCCTCACCCATCTGGCAGATATCAGACATGTGTACTCCCCCTCCTCACCCAGCTGACAGATATCAGGCATGTGTACTCCTCCTCCTCCTCGCCCAGCTGACAGATATCAGACATGTGTACTCCCCCTCCTCGTCCAGCTGGCAGATATCAGACATGTGTACTCTCCTCCTCGCCCAGCTGACAGATATCAGACATGTGTACTCCCCCTCCTCGCCCAGCTGACAGATATCAGACATGTGTACTCCCCCTCCTCGCCCAGCTGGCAGATATGGAATATTAAAAGCTAAAAGCTTTGGCAGGCATACAAAGTGTTTCCATAACTGATATTTCATCATGCCGACCATTTCGATACCAAATATGTGTAATGTGTAATTACGTGGGAATGCCAGCCAAAGGGGACGGGTCCTGGACTCTGCCCACATTGAACCTGACGCGATTCTGCAAGTTATTAATCTGTGGGTCTTATTCACAATGAGTTATGATTTATCATATATTAACGCAGATTCCTGGTATTTAGTTGAAGAGCTTCGTTACCACTTCAGTGTGCTATGGGGGCAGAGACGGGACCTCGTTTTGGCAGTTCAAAGAGATTCTAGCCGGTAGGTACTAATCAGCGGGCATGCTTATTACTGCCCCTGGCACCCATCATACCAGGAATCTTCACCGCGGAGTCTAAGTGGATTATCACCGCTTCAGACTGAATGGCACGAAGGTGGCATCAAAGTATATAGAGTCACACGGCATATCACATGACGGATAATATATGATATTGGATGGCGGGGGGTCTCTAGGACATACACAAATCACTGCAAAAAATGCACCAACATGATACACAACTGACAATACTAGCCAATTCCTCAGGCCGATGTTAAAAGCTGAGAACTTTGCTAATATCTTCCAGTCAGGAACATATCGGAGCCCCTCATGCACCACGTCACGGTGTCTCAGCACGCATGGGGTCCTACCACTCAACTGCCTGTGGTGTGTGAACAGGGTCTGAACAGAGCTAGAAACCAGCTCACAGCCAGACTCTCACATGCCGCCATAGTGGTATCACCAATGCACTGTGAGGTGGGATAAAGCTGTGAGCTGCACCCACAACAGACCATGTGACACAAAAGCCGCACCCACAACAGACCATGTGACACAGAAGCCGCACCCACAACAGACCACGTGACACAGAAGCCACACCCGCAACAGACCATGTGACACAGAAGCCGCACCTACAACAGACCATGTGACACAGAAGCCGCACCCACAACAGACCATGTGACACAGAAGATACCAGGTGCAAAAGAACGCTACCACCACAATGAAGAGGCACATTCCATACACATAAAGACAAAAACTCACTGAAAAAATGGCCTAAACGGGTGAAAATGATCCAAACCCAGACACTGTATCGCGTCTATAACCGGGGGAGCAATTCCTCCGCATGCGGTCCGCAGATAACCTCAATCCCCAGCAAAAAATGCGTAGAATGGAGGATGCCGGGGCGGACCGCATGCACCACAAGGATCACTATGGAGGCATGTGAGAGCCTGGCTGTGAGCTGGTTCAGACCCTGTTTACACACCACGGGCAGGTTAGTGGTAGGACCCCATGCGTGCTGAGACACCGTGGTGCATGAGGGGCTCCGATATGTTCCTGACTGGAAGATATTGGCAAAGTTCTCAGCTTTTAACATCGGCTTGAGGAATTAGCTAGTATTGTCAGTTGCGTATCATGTTGGTGCATTTTTTGCAGTGATTTGTGTATGTATATTTTTTCATCTGCACAATGTATCATTTTGTGTAAGATGTTCTTGTGGTGCATGCGGTCCGCCCCGGCATCCTCCATTGTAGGCATTTTTTGCTGGGGATTGCTGTTGTCTGCGGACCGCATGCAGAGGAATCGCGCCCCCCGGTTATAGACGCGCTACAGTGTCTGGGCTTGGAGCATTTCCACCCGTTTAGGCCACTTTGTTCAGTGAGTTTTTGTCTCTAGGACATATCTGCAATATATCACACCATGAGGTGCACAGCAGGAGGGAAAAGCACACAACATGTACATAAACTCATAAAACAGACAAGGTAGGCCTCTACTTATCATAGATAGATAGGAGAAAGATAAATATATATATATTCGATAGGTAGATAGAAGGATGGATATATTACTTATTTCCTTCATTATATTCTTTGTTTCTATCCATCTCTTATCTATCTATTATCTATCTCATATCTATTATCTCTGAATCTCCAATACTGAATCCTTTCGGAATCTCTCCATACATCTGCTCAGCTCCTCCTGCTCTCGGCAGTGCACTCGATATGGCAGCGCCCCCTGCACCCCCCTATTCTCCCCCCTCTGTCTGAGGGAGCTGTACCGGTGCCCATGTTTCCTGTTCCCTCACTTTCCTAGAAACCCTATCACTGATCACAGATGAAGATCTTGGAACACTATTTTTAGTAAATGTTCGGGTCTCTGCCAACAATCCTTCTGCCCAACTGCCCGGTGCTGAGGGGGTGCCTGACCTGCACATTATACACTTAGGCTACTTTCACACTTGCGGTAGAGTGATCCGGTACTAATACATTTCAAGGTAAATGAATGCCGGCTCCAGCATTCTGGCAAGTGTTCCGGAATTTTGGACGGAGATAAAACCGCCTGAAAAGGCAAAAAGACTGAACTGAAGACGTCCTGATTAGGGATGAGCGAACTCGAACTGTATAGTTCGGGTTCGTACCGAATTTTGGGGTGTCCGTGACACGGACCCGAACCCGGACATTTTCGTAAAAGTCCGGGTTCGGGTTCGGTGTTCGTCGCTTTCTTCGCGCTTTTGTGACGCTTTCTTGGCGCTTTTTGAAAGGCTGCAAAGCAGCCAATCAACAAGCGTCATACTACTTGCCCCAAGAGGCCATCACAGCCATGCCTACTATTGGCATGGCTGTGATTGGCCAGAGCACCATGTGACCCAGCCTCTATTTAAGCTGGAGTCACATAGCGCCGCCCGTCACTCTGCTCTGATTAGCGTAGGGAGAGGTTGCGGCTGCGACAGTAGGGCGAGATTAGGCAGATTAACTCCTCCAAAGGACTTGATTAACTGATCGATCTGCAGCTGTGGATCATTGAGCTGCTGATCCTCAATTGCTCACTGTTTTTAGGCTGCCCAGACCGTTTGTCAGTCTCATTTTTCTGGGGTGATCGGCGGCCATTTTGTGTCTTGTGGTGCGCCAGCACAAGCTGCGACCAAGTGCATTTAACCCTCAATGGTGTGGTTGTTTTTTGGCTAAAGCCTACATCAGGGTGAAGCTGTCACACCAAGTGCATTTAACCAGCAATAGTCTGTTCATTTTTTGGCCATATACAAAATCAGGGGCAAGCTGCGCCTGTCACCAAGTGCATTTAACCCTCAATGGTGTGGTTGTTTTTTGGCTAAAGCCTACATCAGGGTGAAGCTGTCACACCAAGTGCATTTAACCAGCAATAGTCTGTTCATTTTTTGGCCATATACAAAATCAGGGGCAAGCTGCGCCTGTCACCAAGTGCATTTAACCCTCAATGGTGTGGTTGTTTTTTGGCTAAAGCCTACATCAGGGTGAAGCTGTCACACCAAGTGCATTTAACCAGCAATAGTCTGTTCATTTTTTGGCCATATACAAAATCAGGGGCAAGCTGCGCCTGTCACCAAGTGCATTTAACCCTCAATGGTGTGGTTGTTTTTTGGCTAAAGCCTACATCAGGGTGAAGCTGTCACACCAAGTGCATTTAACCAGCAATAGTCTGTTCATTTTTTGGCCATATCCCAGTCTAATTCTGTCACTAAATCCATACCGGTCACCCAGCGCCTAAATACTAGGCCTCAAATTTATATCCAGCTAAATCTGTCCCTAGTGCTGTAGCTGGGCGAGTTATTTAGTGTCCGTTCAAGCACATTTCTTGTTCTGGGTTGAAATACAATTCCCAATTTAGCAATTTCATAATTTAGTGGTTCCTGCTATATCAGAGCTATTTGAAATCTATCCCAAAAAGGGTATATAATATTGAAGGTGCACATTGGGTCATTCAGAATAACTTCACACACACCCGCTACTGTGTATTTCCAAGTCTAATTCTGTCACTAAACCCATACCTGTCACCCAGCGCCTAAATACTAGGCCTCAAATTTAAATCCCTCTAAATCTCTCGTTACCGCTGTACTGTTGTAGCTGGGAAAGTTATTTAGTGTCCGTCAAAGCACATTTTTTGTTCTGGGTTGAAGTACAATTCCCAATTTAGCAATTTCATAATTTAGTGGTTCCTGCTATATCAGAGCTATTTGAAATCTATCCCAAAAAGGGTATATAATATTCAAGGTGCACATTGGGTCATTCAGAATAACTTCACACACACGCTTCTGTGCATTTCCAAGTCTAATTCTGTCACTAAATCCATACCGGTCACCCAGCGCCTAAATACTAGGCCTCAAATTTATATCCCGCTGAATTTGAATACAATACATTGGGCCAAATAATATATTTGTTGTTGTGGTGAACCATAACAATGAGAAAAACATCTAGTAAGGGACGCGGACGTGGACATGGTCGTGGTGGTGTTAGTGGACCCTCTGGTGCTGGGAGAGGACGTGGCCGTTCTGCCACATCCACACGTCCTAGTGTACCAACTACCTCAGGTCCCAGTAGCCGCCAGAATTTACAGCGATATATGGTGGGGCCCAATGCCGTTCTAAGGATGGTAAGGCCTGAGCAGGTACAGGCATTAGTCAATTGGGTGGCCGACAGTGGATCCAGCACGTTCACATTATCTCCCACCCAGTCTTCTGCAGAAAGCGCACAGATGGCGCCTGAAAACCAACCCCATCAGTCTGTCACATCACCCCCATGCATACCAGGGAAACTGTCTCAGCCTCAAGTTATGCAGCAGTCTCTTATGCTGTTTGAAGACTCCGCTGGCAGGGTTTCCCAAGGGCATCCACCTAGCCCTTCCCCAGCGGTGAAAGACATAGAATGCACTGACGCACAACCACTTATGTTTCCTGATGATGAGGACATGGGAATACCACCTCAGCATGTCTCTGATGATGACGAAACACAGGTGCCAACTGCTGCGTCTTTCTGCAGTGTGCAGACTGAACAGGAGGTCAGGGATCAAGACTGGGTGGAAGACGATGCAGGGGACGATGAGGTCCTAGACCCCACATGGAATGAAGGTCGTGCCACTGACTTTCACAGTTCGGAGGAAGAGGCAGTGGTGAGACCGAGCCAACAGCGTAGCAAAAGAGGGAGCAGTGGGCAAAAGCAGAACACCCGCCGCCAAGAGACTCCGCCTGCTACTGACCGCCGCCATCTGGGACCGAGCACCCCAAAGGCAGCTTCAAGGAGTTCCCTGGCATGGCACTTCTTCAAACAATGTGCTGACGACAAGACCCGAGTGGTTTGCACGCTGTGCCATCAGAGCCTGAAGCGAGGCATTAACGTTCTGAACCTGAGCACAACCTGCATGACCAGGCACCTGCATGCAAAGCATGAACTGCAGTGGAGTAAACACCTTAAAACCAAGGAAGTCACTCAGGCTCCCCCTGCTACCTCTTCTGCTGCTGCCGCCTCGGCCTCTTCCTCCGCCTCTGGAGGAACGTTGGCACCTGCCGCCCAGCAAACAGGGGATGTACCACCAACACCACCACCACCACCTCCGTCACCAAGCGTCTCAACCATGTCACACGCCAGCGTTCAGCTCTCCATCTCACAAACATTTGATAGAAAGCGTAAATTCCCACCTAGCCACCCTCGATCCCTGGCCCTGAATGCCAGCATTTCTAAACTACTGGCCTATGAAATGCTGTCATTTAGGCTGGTGGACACAGACAGCTTCAAACAGCTCATGTCGCTTGCTGTCCCACAGTATGTTGTTCCCAGCCGCCACTACTTCTCCAAGAGAGCCGTGCCTTCCCTGCACAACCAAGTATCCGATAAAATCAAGTGTGCACTGCGCAACGCCATCTGTAGCAAGGTCCACCTAACCACAGATACGTGGACCAGTAAGCACGGCCAGGGACGCTATATCTCCCTAACTGCACACTGGGTAAATGTAGTGGCAGCTGGGCCCCAGGCGGAGAGCTGTTTGGCGCACGTCCTGCCGCCGCCAAGGATCGCAGGGCAACATTCTTTGCCTCCTGTTGCCACCTCCTCCTTCTCGGCTTCCTCCTCCTCTTGTTCCACCTGCTCATCCAGTCAGCCACACACCTTCACCACCAACTTCAGCACAGCCCGGGGTAAACGTCAGCAGGCCATTCTGAAACTCATATGTTTGGGGGACAGGCCCCACACCGCACAGGAGTTGTGGCGGGGTATTGAACAACAGACCGACGAGTGGTTGCTGCCGGTGAGCCTCAAGCCCGGCCTGGTGGTGTGTGATAATGGGCGAAATCTCGTTGCAGCTCTGGGACTAGCCAATTTGACGCACATCCCTTGCTTGGCGCATGTGCTGAATTTGGTGGTGCAGAAGTTCATTCACAACTACCCCGACATGTCAGAGCTGCTGCATAAAGTGCGGGCCGTCTGTTCGCGCTTCCGGCGTTCACATCCTGCCGCTGCTCGCCTGTCTGCGCTACAGCGTAACTTCGGCCTTCCCGCTCACCGCCTCATATGCGACGTGCCCACCAGGTGGAACTCCACCTTGCACATGCTGGACAGACTGTGCGAGCAGCAGCAGGCCATAGTGGAGTTTCAGCTGCAGCACGCACGGGTCAGTCGCACTACAGAACAGCACCACTTCACCACCAATGACTGGGCCTCCATGCGAGACCTGTGTGCCCTGTTGCGCTGTTTCGAGTACTCCACCAACATGGCCAGTGGCGATGACACCGTTATCAGCGTTACAATACCACTTCTATGTCTCCTTGAGAAAACACTTAGGGCGATGATGGAAGAGGAGGTGGCCCAGGAGGAGGAGGAGGAGGATGAGGAAGAGGGGTCATTTTTAGCACTTTCAGGCCAGTCTCTTCGAAGTGACTCAGAGGGAGGTTTTTTGCAACAGCAGAGGCCAGGTACAAATGTGGCCAGCCAGGGCCCACTACTGGAGGACGAGGAGGACGAGGATGAGGAGGAGGTGGAGGAGGATGAGGATGAAGCATGGTCACAGCGGGGTGGCACCCAACGCAGCTCGGGTCCATCACTGGTGCGTGGCTGGGGGGAAAGGCAGGACGATGACGATACGCCTCCCACAGAGGACAGCTTGTCCTTACCCCTGGGCAGCCTGGCACACATGAGCGACTACATGCTGCAGTGCCTGCGCAACGACAGCAGAGTTGCCCACATTTTAACCTGTGCGGACTACTGGGTTGCCACCCTGCTGGATCCACGCTACAAAGACAATGTGCCCACCTTACTTCCTGCACTGGAGCGTGATAGGAAGATGCGCGAGTACAAGCGCACGTTGGTAGACGCGCTACTGAGAGCATTCCCAAATGTCACAGGGGAACAAGTGGAAGCCCAAGGCCAAGGCAGAGGAGGAGCAAGAGGTCGCCAAGGCAGCTGTGTCACGGCCAGCTCCTCTGAGGGCAGGGTTAGCATGGCAGAGATGTGGAAAACTTTTGTCAACACGCCACAGCTAACTGCACCACCACCTGATACGCAACGTGTTAGCAGGAGGCAACATTTCACTAACATGGTGGAACAGTACGTGTGCACACCCCTCCACGTACTGACTGATGGTTCGGCCCCATTCAACTTCTGGGTCTCTAAATTGTCCACGTGGCCAGAGCTAGCCTTTTATGCCTTGGAGGTGCTGGCCTGCCCGGCAGCCAGCGTTTTGTCTGAACGTGTATTCAGCACGGCAGGGGGCGTCATTACAGACAAACGCAGCCGCCTGTCTACAGCCAATGTGGACAAGCTGACGTTCATAAAAATGAACCAGGCATGGATCCCACAGGACCTGTCCGTCCCTTGTCCAGATTAGACATTAACTACCTCCCCATAACCATATATTATTGGACTCCAGGGCACTTCCTCATTCAATCCTATTTTTATTTTCATTTTACCATTATATTGCGATGCTACCCAAAGTTGAATGAACCTCTCCTCTGCCTGTGTGCTAGGCCTAAATATATGCCAATGGACTGTTGCAGTGGTGGCTGACATGAAGCCTGATTCTCTGCTATGACATGCAGACTAATTCTCTGCTGACATGAAGCCAGATTGTCTGTTACGGGACCTCTCTCCTCTGCCTGGGTGCTGGGCCTAAATTTATGACAATGGACTGTTGCAGTGGTGGCTGACGTGAAGCCTGATTCTCTGCTATGACATGCAGACTGATTCTCTGCTGACATGAAGCCAGATCGTCTGTTACGGGACCTCTCTCCTCTGCCTGGGTGCTAGGCCTAAATATATGCCAATGGACTGTTGCAGTGGTGGGTGACGTGAAGCCTCATTCTCTGCTATGACATGCAGACTGATTCTCTGCTGTCATGAAGCCAGATTGTCTGTTACGGGACCTCTCTGCTCTGCCTGTGTGCTAGGCCTAAATATATGCCAATGGACTGTTGCAGTGGTGGGTGACGTGAAGCCTCATTCTCTGCTATGACATGCAGACTGATTCTCTGCTGACATGAAGCCAGATTGTCTGTTACGGGACCTCTCTGCTCTGCCTGTGTGCTAGGCCTAAATATATGCCAATGGACTGTTGCAGTGGTGGGTGACGTGAAGCCTCATTCTCTGCTATGACATGCAGACTGATTCTCTGCTGTCATGAAGCCAGATTGTCTGTTACGGGACCTCTCTGCTCTGCCTGTGTGCTAGGCCTAAATATATGCCAATGGACTGTTGCAGTGGTGGGTGACGTGAAGCCTCATTCTCTGCTATGACATGCAGACTAATTCTCTGCTGACATGAAGACAGATTCTCTGTTACGGGACCTCTCTCCTCTGCCTGTGTGTGTGCTGGGCCTAAATATATGCCAATGGACTGTTGCAGTGGTGGCTGACGTGAAGCCTCATTCTCTGCTATGACATGCAGACTGATTCTCTGCTGACATGAAGCCAGATTGTCTGTTACGGGACCTCTCTCCTCTGCCTGTGTGTGTGCTGGGCCTAAATATATGCCAATGGACTGTTGCAGTGGTGGCTGACGTGAAGCCTCATTCTCTGCTATGACATGCAGACTGATTCTCTGCTGACATGAAGCCAGATTCTCTGTTACGGGACCTCTCTCCTCTGCCTGTGTGTGTGCTGGGCCTAAATATATGCCAATGGACTGTTGCAGTGGTGGCTGACGTGAAGCCTGATTCTCTGCTATGACATGCAGACTGATTCTCTGCTGACATGAAGCCAGATTCTCTGTTACGGGACCTCTCTCCTCTGCCTGTGTGTGTGCTGGGCCTAAATATATGCCAATGGACTGTTGCAGTGGTGGCTGACGTGAAGCCTCATTCTCTGCTATGACATGCAGACTGATTCTCTGCTGACATGAAGCCAGATTCTCTGTTACGGGACCTCTCTCCTCTGCCTGTGTGCTAGGCCTAAATATATGCCAATGGACTGTTGCAGTGGTGGCTGACGTGAAGCCTCATTCTCTGCTATGACATGCAGACTAATTCTCTGCTGACATGAAGACAGATTCTCTGTTACGGGACCTCTCTCCTCTGCCTGGGTGCCGGGGCCTAAATATCTGAGAATGGACTGTTCCAGTGGTGGGTGACGGGAAGCCAGATTCTCTGCTATGGAACCTCTCTCCAATTGATTTTGGTTAATTTTTATTTATTTAATTTTTATTTTAATTAATTTCCCTATCCACATTTGTTTGCAGGGGATTTACCTACATGTTGCTGCCTTTTGCAGCCCTCTAGCCCTTTCCTGGGCTGTTTTACAGCCGTTTTAGTGCCGAAAAGTTCGGGTCCCCATTGACTTCAATGGGGTTCGGGTTCGGGACGAAGTTCGGATCGGGTTCGGATCCCGAACCCGAACATTTCCGGGATGTTCGGCCGAACTTCTCGAACCCGAACATCCAGGTGTTCGCTCAACTCTAGTCCTGATGCATCCTGAGCGGATTGTTCTCCATTCAGAATGCATTAGGCTAAAACTGAACAGTTATTTTCCGGTATAAAGCCCCTAGGACGTAACTGTATGCCGGAAAAGAAAAACGCAGGTGTGAAAGTACCTTTACTGCAGGATTGGGGGGGGGGGGGGGGGTTGCAGGCGGCACTAACACTTCTCCTCTACTTCTGCTACAGTCATACATTATCCTGAAGGACTCCCCGCCGAGTACTCGGAAATAGGATTATGTAAACCAGAGGGAGCCAAAGTGCTGGAAAAACTGCTGCCCAGAAAGGTCCGGCAAAACATCTAGAATTACAAGCCGAGCCGCCGACCTCCAGCATGTTCATAAGAGTCACTAAGAAGCTTTACACATTCCTTCTAGACACCGCAACCAGGGCATCGTACTGCTACACGGAGACAGAGAGAGATAGATAGATAGATAGATAGATAGATATGAGATAGATAGATATGAGATAGATATGAGATAGATAGATAGATAGATAGATAGATAGATAGATAGATATGAGATAGATAGATAGATAGATAGATAGGAGATAGATAGATAGATAGATATGAGATAGATAGATAGATAGATAGATAGATGATAGATAGATAGATAGATAGATATGAGATAGATAGATATGAGATAGATATGAGATAGATAGATAGATAGATAGATAGATATGAGATAGATAGATAGATAGATAGATAGGAGATAGATAGATAGATAGATATGAGATAGATAGATAGATAGATAGATAGATGATAGATAGAGAGATAGATAACTATGAGATAGATATGAGATAGATATATATGACATAGATAGATAGATAGATAGATAGATAGATATGAGATAGATAGATAGATAGATAGATAGATAGATAATAGATAGTTCACACTGGACGTTATTTAGGGGCATCAGAGTACAGGGGGCTGAATACAAATACAGACCACATTTTCCAGATTTGTATTTACTAAACATTTTGAAAACAATGTAACATTTTCTTCTCATTGCTACTTTGTGTCTATCACATAAAATCCCAATAAAATACATTGGAGTTTGGGGGTGTAGTGTGAAAAGATGTGGAAAAGTTCAAAGGGTATGAATACTTTTGCAAGGCACTGAAGAATAGGATGGAGATGAGAGGCGGGAAGGGTCTGCTGTAGGGGGTGATGACCTGCAGCAGTAACTTCTGCTCTGGGGGCACGAAGCTGTATACGATCACACATCACTACGACCACATCCAGTGCAGATGTAGCAGTGCTGAGTGTTTGCTGTATATTGTTTTTTGAGGTGAGATCTATTTGCAGTCCTATGTAAATCCAGATTCTCAATGTGGCGATGAGTGACAAACTCATCTCCGCTGCATCTGTATAATCAGGGTTCTGTCGCCCATGTGTACGGCCCCGTGTGATTACACAAACTGCTCACAATTTATTTTTGAAGCTCAAGGTCGTTTTTAGAAATAAGTTGCAAAAATAAACGATTTATTTGTGCAGTAAATGGTTCTTCAAAGGAGAAAGAGCGAAATTTATTTTCGTGTCCGTTATGATTTGTGTAAACAAGTGGCTTTTGTTGGGCCGAGCGCTGAGCAAATAAACTTCTCCGACTCCAATCAGACAGATTATTAGTCGTAGGAGCGCCCTAATTATTCCTCATAGCGGGCGAGAAAACGCGACTTGTACGGCCCGCTGCACGAAATAATAAACACGTCCCGGAGATGTGGAGGCGAGATTAACCCTTCCACCGACGGCGGCCACCAGGTGGGATAAGGCTTTGTTCTCACATCAGTGAATCGCGGGCATGTGCTGCCTCCAGGGACTTTACACCCGCCCATTGATTTTAATGTGCTTGTTTGCACTTCAGTGGTTTTCCACGATCATGGGTCCGTCAAACAATCACTGAGACATGCGCTACTTTGGTTGGCGATGTGGACCAAACATGACCATCGAAGTCTATGGGTCAGTGAGAAACCACTGACGAAACACGAATGGCCTCAGACCATTGGTAGGAGATGCTCTGGAAATTAAAGGGGCATTCCCATCTCGGACATTGGGAGCATATCGTTTCGAGCGTATACTTAGAACTGAGCCGATGAAGTCCTAGAGGGCGCACCGGGCATGCTTGGCCACCCTCCATTCACTCCTATAGGAACTCCGAAAACAGCCGTACGCTGCGCTCAGCTATTTTCCAAAGTACTGTTGAAATGAATGGGAAGCGCACTGCGCTAGCGCAGCCACCTCCCCATTCACTTCTCTGGGGCTGGCGGAAATGGCCGAGCCAGTGGAATACAGATGGCACATGGAGGGCAAAAAACTGACACATGGACCGAACACGGATCCTTCATGGACATCTTCATGCATGAAACAGAGATGGATTTACCATGGTGTGAATGAGGCCCAAATGTGATCCGTTTGGGTAGGGGTTAATTGAGTGATTTAACGCTTTTTGGCAGCAGATATTTTCAGAAATTTTCAGGCCATTTTTATAGGAGGTCATGGAATCCTGCCAAACCGTACAATACATGGCGGTTTCTAAATAACTTTTTAATTTAAAGCGGTCCTCTCACTTCAGTAATTGGTATTTATCATGTAGAGGAGGTTAATACAAGGCACTTACTAATGTATTGTGATTGTCTATATTGCCTCCTTCACTGGCTGGATTCATTTTTCCATCACATTATACACTGCTCATTCCCATGGTTACGACCACCTTGCAATCCAGCAGCGATGGCCGTGATTTCAGCCCTGGCCCTATAGAAGTGAACGCATTGTATCCGGATTTAACCTGGATGCAGTTATGATGCATTTTTCACCGATGGTTGCTAGGAGATGTTGTTTGTTTGTAAGTTTTCATATTTTTTTTCACACGAATGAAACACAACAAAAACGCATTGCACCCACGCGGAAAAAAAAACGGAACAACTGAATGCAATTGCAGACAAAACTGACTGAACTTGCTTGCGAAATGGTGCGAGTTTCACTGAACGCACTCTGAGTGCCATTTATCAAGCCTTGCACACCAGAATTCTGGACTCAAAAAGTCACAAGTAGTTTATTTTTATTTTCTGATTTTGCAACTTTTTGTGCCCTGCGCCTTCTAGCGCCACCGACAGACTTGGAGTAAAAATTTGTCCAGAATTGAAGAGTACTGTGCATCATTATTATGTTTCACATTTATGAAGTGCAACTTTTCAAAAAGTCTCAACCCCCACACCCGGCACCACTGAAATAGGCACAACCACATTGTACTTTAGCCAAAATTATTATTATTTTTAGGGCTCCGTGCTGTGGACCATAAATAGCGGTCTGCAATGCACGGGCAGCGTCCGTGTGCACACCGCTTGGGGATGCGGACCCATTGACTTGAATAGGTCCGCGATCAGCGAGAGACGGTCCACCGCAAAAATATAGGACACATTCTATTTTTTGGCGGTGCGGAGGCACAGACTGAAATCACACGGAAGAACTCCGTAGGGCATCCGCGGGCTTCCGATCCGCTCCTCAGCTTAGTATATTGAGGATTGTGGACCTATCCAAGTCAAAATCTATTTTCATAAATTTGTCGTGGTTGAGCATAGCAACTCCATTGTAAAAACTAACCTCAAATACACCTACGGTGATAAATCCCCCCTAAATATTTTAGAAAGTTATAGAACTCATCATTTATAGAGGGGTCACACTTTCTAATCCTGCAGAACCTCCTTTAAAGGAGTTCTACTGGATTTACACATTGATGACCTATCCTCAGGAGAGAGATCCAGTGAAGTGCTGAAGCCAGCGATTGGCTGCAGCGGTTACCTGTATACACAGAATGTCGCTGCTGCTGTCATTAAGATGACGTCGTCAGCAGGAGGATTGGAGCTCAGTGCAGGAAGAAGGGAGAAAACGGGTGAGTATCCATTCTTTTGTTATTTTAGGC
Source organism: Bufo gargarizans (assembly GCF_014858855.1). NCBI lineage: Eukaryota > Metazoa > Chordata > Amphibia > Anura > Bufonidae > Bufo > Bufo gargarizans. The sequence continues at coordinate 479,412,130 of NC_058084.1, read as the reverse complement.
CATTTACAGGGGTTACCCGAGTTTTTCTATAAGTTGGACAACCACTTTAATTTATACTTTGAGGGAGAAAAGGTAAAGAATTTATAACCCCCCCCACACACACACACACACATCCACAATCAGGCTCGGACTGGCCCACCGGGGAGGCGGGGCATTCCTTGGTAGGCCCCCAGTCTCCTGCGCCCGAAGATAAGACGGAGGAGTAATTATTTCACTTGTTTCTCAGGAGAGATAATTATTGTAGCCACTAGGTGGCAGTATCGCACAGTGATACAGCCTCCTACTGGTGTAAATTGTACAGGAGGCCCTGCAGTATCTTCTAAGCTTCCTGGGCTGCTGGCAGTGAAGGAGTAGAGAACATGTCTGGCCATCCTCCTGCCCTCCCTGCTGTCAGAAAACTGTCGTTGCTGGAGAGAAGGACTGCTCTGCGGTGCGGTGCTGATTTCTCAGGTGTGTGTCAGTAGTGAGCTGTAGGAGACTGTAAGGGGGAAATAGGGGATTTGTTTATCGTAGACTCAGATCTGTGTATGTGTGCTGCACTCTGCAGAGTTCAGAGTTGCATTGGGGGGACTCTGCCCTAGGTCTTTCTAATGCCTCTGCTTTAGGTGCATCTGCATTAGTGCTCCAGCTCCAGATGCCCCCACTCTAAATGCACCCCTAATATTGACTCTTCTCCAGTTGCCCCCTAATACCTCTGCTCCTTGATCAGCACTATTACCCTGCCTCAGGCGACCCTAATGCTTGTGTTTTAGGTGCACCCCCATAAATGCCCCAGCTCCAGATGCCCCCACTAATGCACCGGTAATATTGCCTCTTCTCTAGTTACCCCTGCTCCAGGATCCCCACTATTACCTGCCTCAGGTGACCCTAATGCCTCTGTTTCCGGTATGACCCTCTGTTTGTGCCCTTTGCTCATGTTGCTCCTCTAGTGCCTTTGCTTGGGCTTTGTTAAAGGTTATGACCTGCAAAGGGGGTTGGACTTATGCCCGAAAAATTCTGCACAGTGCGTCGCATTCTCCAGTACTGACACGTATGGTTTACATGGCGGCAGTGATGATATTCCGTACTTACAGGCATCACTGTTGTCATGTAAAGAGTAATGATGAGCGGCATAGGCAATATTAGTTTTCGATATATTTCGCTAATTTTTCGCATAATATTTGTAATAAATTTGCGAATTCTAGAATTTGTGATCTCCAGTCATTATTTTTGCGATTTTACGCAAATCAGTACTAATGATGCGCATATTTTTTGGCGCAATACATGCAACTTCACATTTTATCAGGTCTGACTACATATTACTGATTGGTGCACTAAGTATTGTTGTGACATCACAGCACTATGTCTGTAGCATGTATGTATGGACACTAATCCCTATCACACTACCTAACACCCTGCACTGGAACCTATCAGCTCCACTATATCAGGATATAACCTACACTGACTATCTCCCACTAACTATCTGTATTATATATATAGGCTTACTTACTATCTAACTAACTAACTAACTAACTAACTAACTGTCTAATGTAGTTGGATAAGGAATAGGATCCAGATGAAAGCACAGAGCACAGCAATGTCACTGCTCTCTCTCTCAGGGCTGCACAATACTGCATACAAGGGCTGCTGGGGAGGTTCTTATATAGTAAGGGGTAGGCACCTTTCCTATTGGTTGCTATTGGTCTGACTGCTGGGACCCCCATGATAAAGGGAGCCTGGTCTTAAGACCCTTGTGTACATAGATTGGCGGTAATGTAACTGAATGTCTCAGGACCCCTTTTTTCATGATCAGTGGGTGTTCCAGCAGTCAGACCCCAGCAATCTGATATTTATCACCGATCCTGTAGGTAGGCGAGAGGTCATTATGGTAGGACAACCCTTTTAATTATAATGTAGATTATGTAAATCTGAGGAGGTTACCATTTGGTAAATTTCATGCCAGACATTTATACTTAAAGGGGTTAAAGGGTTTGTCTCACTTCAGTAAATCGCATTTATCGTGCAGTTAATACAAGGCACTTACTAATGTATTGTGATTGTCCATATTGCCTCCTTTCCATCACATTATACACAGCACGTATCTGTGGTTATTACCACCGTGTAATCCAGCAGCGGTGGCCGTGCTTACACTCTATAGGGAAAGGCTGGAAGTGCGCATAGGCGAACACCTTCACCTATAGTGTGTAAGCACGGCCACCGCTGCTGGATTACACGCTGGTAATAACCACGGATACGCGCTGTGTATAATGTGATGGAAGGAGGCAATATGGAGAATCACAATACATTAGTAAGTGCCTTGTATTAACTTTCTCTACATGATAAATGCCAATTACTGAAGTGAGAGGATCCCTTTAATCCCTTTAGGTCCTTTAGTTGTGCTACACTTAGTAGGGCATAAATGTCTTGGTGTGTGTATTGCGTGTTTCCTATGTGTGACTGGTGTGTGCTATATATGTTCTATGTATCAGTGGCATGTGAGCCACGTATTAGTGTCTTGTGTCCCACATGTGTCCAGTGAGTGATTGGTGTGCGCTGCACGTGTCTTGTTTCTGACTGACTTAGGCTACTTTCACACTAGCGTTTTAGTTTTACGGTATTGAGATCCGTCATAGGGGCTCAATACCGGAAAAAAAGGCTTCAGTTGTCAATGGGGACAAAACTAAACTGAACAGAATGGATTCCGTTCCGCTTAGTTGTGTTCCCAGACCGGAGAGCAAACCGCAACATGTTGTATTTCGCGTTTCATCCTGAGATGCGGAGCAAGACGGATCCAGCATGACCCTCAATGCAAGTCAATGGGAACGGATCCGTTTTCTCTGACACAATAGAAAACTGATCCGTTCCCCATTGACTTTCAATGGAGTTTATGACGGGTCCGTCTTGGCTATGTCAAAGATAATACAACCGGATCCGTTCTGAATGGATGCATGTGGTTGTATTATCAGTAACGGAAGCGTTTTTGCTGAACCCTGCCGGATCCAGTACAAACGCTAATGTGAAAGTAGCCTTAAGTGCAGGATATCCATATATGTGTGAATGCTGCCACATGTATGTTTGTGCATTGTGCTGTGACTGTCCGCCATCATACTTCATCTGTAATATTTCTGGGATCATGAACACGACCGTTGGATGTTTTGCAGTTTGCAAATTGCGGATCCGCAAAACACGGATACCGGCTGTGTGCATTCCACATTATGCGGAACAGAACGGCCGACCTCTAATAGAACCGACCTGTCCTGTCTGTATTGCCGACAATAATAGGACATGTTCTACTCTTTTGCGGAACAGACATACGGAAACGGAATGCACACAGAGTAACTTCCGTTTTTTTGTAGACCCATTGAAATGAATGGTTCCGCATACAGTCCACAAAAAAAACGGACACGCAAAGACAATACGTTCATGTGCATGAGCCCTTACAAAAATTGACGCTGGAAGCTAGTAGCTTCGAGCATGTGTGTCTACGTAAATTTGGCAATGCACTTTTGACTAAGAATGGCGCAGGAAACGCCTCTCTTAGGGTCTGTTTACATGATTTTGGCGTTGTGATATGCCAAGGCAGAAACCTCCATAGTTCGCTTTAGAGAATGCGGACCCGCTCATAACTTATCTCTGTTGAATGGAACCAAACATGTTGACAAAGCCGCCATGGCTCCAAGCGGCGACTGCCCCCACACCACGCCATGAGGGGACATGTCTCTTCTTGGTGCGATCAGGGCTTTAATCCGCTGGTCCACCAACGGCAGCGCTGCCTACTACCGAAAGCAATGGGCGGCAAACACCATGCAGCAGCCTGAGGAGTTTCGGCACAGACACCCACACCGCCAAAAACAACTAATTTCACTGTCAGTGGGCCCTTAGTAAATCTCCGCCATTGAGTTTGAGAATTTGACACCTTTATTGCTGTTAAATTAAGTAAATTTGTTTAAATTATTAATATTATTAATTATCATATTGTTACTATTGTACTATGGATTCTGTATTCAGAATGCTATTATTTTCCCTTATAACCATGTTATAAGGAAAAATAATAAAGATTGGGTCCCCATCCCGATCGCCTCCTAGCAACCGTGCGTGAAAATCGCACCGCATGGGACCTGTGTTGCGTGAAGAATGCAGAATATAGAGCATGCTGCGATTTTCACGCAACGCACAAGTGATGCGTGAAAATCACCGCTCATGTGCACAGCCCCATAGAAATGAATGGGTCGGGATTCAGTGCAGGCGCAATGCGTTCAACTCATGCATCGCATCCGCGCGGAATACTCGCCCGTGTGAAAGAGGCCTTAGTGTACTGTAAAGTATTTCTGGTCCTGTGTGGTAGTATTATTTGCCTACTCTATGGTAGTATTATTTGGGCTTTGTATGGCAGTATTTTCAATATTTTGCACAATAACATGCTGCCCTGTATTCATATATGTACTGAGTGCTGCTACCTTTACCCTATTAACTGGCCCCAAGTCCGTCAGTGGCCCTTGGGCTGTCTGCCCTTGTAGGATTACGTAGGTGGGGGTCACAGGACATCCCCGGGATGAGATCAAAGGGGGACATTTCCTTGGGTTTTCCTTTCCATACTATGATGCTGATCACACAGGCATTGTGCTATAGCTAAGTACCTACCGTATACATATCTCTGACATATGTATACTGGGATCAGTGCAGGGGGTTGTAGTAAATATCTATATAGAAGTATCTGACACTTGATCCTTAAAAGGCAGGTTCCTTCCCATCACAGAGGTGGCGGCACAGATTCCATTCCTGTCTATAGATCCTCAACATCAGGGGATTGTAATCCTTTCTGGGGGCGCCCATACCGTCACACAGCCCCCTGAGACACAAATATAACTTAAATTGACTTTCCTTTGGTATAGTATCTACACAAAGCTTGGAAACCCCTGTCAGTGAATGGAAATACATCTGACAGCTGAGGGTTTGCTACAATCGTATCCTGTCTAGCTTATCAATACAAATGTCTCTCCTGTCCTGGTTACAATGTATCAGTCTGGACTCCCGGCTGTTCTTATGATACGCGTCTCACTGTAGATACAGTCCTGATCAAAAGTTTAAGACCACTTGAAAAATGGCAAAAAAAATCCTATTTAGCATGGCTGTATCTTAACAAAGTTCCAAGTAGAGCTTCAACATGCAACAAGAAGAAATGGGAGGGAGACAAAACATGTTTTGAGCATTCAATTTTATGAAAACAACAAACAAACTGAAACTGGCTGTTTTTCAGCTGATCCATAGTTTAGGACCACACGCCTTTTAAAAGACCAAATCTGTGCAAAGATGTGGATTCATTGTCATTGTCTGTCAGGTAGTCACACGTTGTGATGGCAAAGGCAAAAAAACTCTCCCTTTTTGAACGTGGTCGGGTTGTTGAACTGCATAAGCAGGGTCTCTCACAGCGCGCCATCGCTGCTGAGGTGGGACGCAGTAAGACGTTCATTTGGAATTTGTTAAATGATCCTGAGGGTTATGGAACAAAAAAGTCAAGTGGAAGACCCAAAAAATGTCCTCAGCACTGAGCCGGAGGATCCAATTGGCTGTCCGTCAAGACACTGGACGATCCTCGACCCAAATTAAGGCCCTTACTGGTGCTGACTGCAGCCCCATAACCATCAGACGGCATCTGAGACTGAAGGGCTTCAAAAACAAAAAACGTCTTCAAAGACCTCGTCTCCTTGAACGCCACAGAACTGCTCGTTTGGAGCACCAAACATGGGACATTCAAAGGTGGAAGAAAGTTTTATTCTCTGATGAGAAAAAATGTAACCTTGATGGTCCTGATGGTTTCCAGCGTTACTGGCATGACAAGCAGACCCCACCTGAGATGTTTTCTACGCGCCACAGTGGAGGGGGCGCCATAATGGTCTGGGGTGCTTTTTCCTTCAGTGGAACAATGGAGCTTTAGGAAGTGCAGGGGCGTCAAACGGCCGCTGGCTATGTCCAGATGTTGCAGAGAGCATTCCTCATGACCGAGGGCCCTCGTCTGTGTGGTAACGACTGGGTTTTTGAACAGGACAACGCTACAGTACACAATGCCCGCAGGACAAGGGACTTCTTCCAGGAGAATAACATCACTCTTTTGGCCCATCCTGCGTGTTCCCCTGATCTAAATCCAATTGAGAACCTTTGGGGATGGATGGCAAGGGAAGTTTACAAAAATGGACAACAGTTCCAGACAGTAGATGGCCTTCATGCGGCCGTCTTCACCACTTGGAGAAATGTTCCCCCTCACCTCATGGAAACGCTTGCATCAAGCATGCCGAAACAATAACGGCGGAGCTACTCATTACTGAGGTCATGTTTGGAAGTTGGATTTCTGTTTTGGGGGGGGTTTAGTTTTTTTTTTTGGAGGTGTGGTCCTAAACTTCTGATCAGCTGAAAAACAGCCTGTTTCAGTTTATTCGTTGTTTTCATTAAATTGAATGCTCAAAAAATGTTTTGTCTCACTCCCATTTCTTCTTGTTGCATGTTGAAGCTCTACTTGGAACCTTGTTAAGAACCAGCCATGCTAAATAGGATTGTTTGCCATTTTTCAAGTGGTCTTAAACTTTTGATCAGGACTGTGATACCTGACATTGTACTATGTATATTGTTATCAGTGATGAGCGGCAGGGGCAATATTCAAATTCGTGATATTTCACGAATATTCATCATATATTTGCAAATTCGAGAATTCGTGATCTCCAGTCATTTTTTTCTTGATAGCGAAAATCGGTAATCGGAAAATTTGCGATAAAAATTTGCGATCAACACTACTCCTAAAGGTCAAATATATTGCAGCCTTCTCATTGGCCCACAAGCTAGAATCAGTGAGGGATCATGGGCACTGATGAAGAAAAAAAAAAAATCTAGAATATTTGCGATTATGAAGATATAGCACTATATTCTAGAAGATTTTCGCAAATTCTCAAAGTGCCAATATTCGCGATAAATTTGCGATCAACACTAATTGTATCAGTTGTGCACTATGTGGTAGCATTATTTGGGCACCTCAAGGCAGTTTCGTTTAGGCAACACTTTCAGTGTTTGTGCACTCTATAGTAGTATTTTTGGTACTGTATCATAGTACTATTTGTGCACTCCATGTTAGTATTTTTAGCGCTGTATCATAGTATTATTTGAGCACGGTATTGTGGCATTTTATTATTATTATTAGTTACATCTTTAGTTTAGGAAGATGTAACAACATAGATGACAATGTACTGTAAGCGGATATTATATGTGAATGGTATTGTGGTACCTTTGGGCACCATTAAATACAGTATTAGGCCGAGTTCACACGAACGTGTGTGACCCGTGCCCCTGCTGCAGGCCGCAATGCACGATCACCGGCCGTGGGTCAGCTGCATCGGATCGCGGACCCATTCACTTTAATTGGTCCGCGATCCGCCCGTTCCGCAAAAAGATAGGACCTGTTCTATCTTTTTGCGGAAAGGAAGTACAGGACGTAACCCCATGGAAGCACTCTGTAGTGCTTCCGAGGGGTCCCATTCCGTGCGGCCGTTCCGCAATTCCGGATTTGCGGACCCATTGAAGTGAATGGGTCTGCATCCATGATGCGGAATGCACACGGAACTGTGGCCGTGTATTGCAGCCCGCAATACGGCCACGGATCACATACGTTAGTGTGAACTAGGCCTTAATTAAATATTTGGGCACTATGGTGGCATTCTCTCGGCACTGCATAGGTTTAGTATTTAAGGACAGTAATATTTTTTTTGGTGCTATATATGGTAATTTTACTTGAACATTGTGTACTAGTATTTTTGGGCACAGCAAAGTGTTAGTGTGCATGTAGTGTATGGTGGTATGATTCTGGGCATTGTACATTGTTATTGTATGTGTACTGTATGGCGGTATTATTGGGCACTGTACAGTGTTAGTCTGTGTGGCGGTATTATTTAGGCACTACATGGTAGCATTATTTGGGCACCGTATAAATGGGCTCCCACACTGTGCTTTGCTCTTGGGCTCCAAATAGTTTTATAAATCACTGCTTAGAACCATGAATACTCAGTTTACTATATGGCAGTAATATACGGAACGATGCATGTTAAAGACGTGTGAACACGTGGTGATAAAACTAATGCAATTATATAAGAATGTTTATAGGTTAATAAATTAAAGTCATTGGGACGGAAAGATCCGGTAAATGCGATGGGAAAGAGAGCGGCGCCGGTTCTTCCATCAGCTTCTTGTACCGTCGCAGTGCGGCACTCACCAGATTTACCACATTGTATATGTCCTATAATTATCTCATGTGCCGCATTACAGGCCTCAGTTACCCTACTGTATATCGTAACTATGTCAGGTGCCATTTTACAGGTCAAACCATATCGTATGTCACCTTCCCCATCCCTGCCGATTCACCGTATTACACATGTAGCCATATTTGCAATATTTGTGTCAAGTGCCGTATCCGCTATATTACACCTTCCTACATTTACCATATTACAGGTCTTAGTTCTCATATCCACCACATTACTTTTTACTATATGTTCCCTTTTTCGTCCCAGTTACTATATATACTGTATCTTACCATATTATATGCCTTACCAAATGTTTAATATGACATTACAATATTAGCCATTATATGTATCAGTTGCCATAGTTACCCATATATTTACCATATTACAGTACATGTTGCCTTATGATATATCTCGGTTATAATATTTACCGTTTTATATATCACCATATTCTACGTCATATTTGCAAATTTTTATCATACTACATATCTACCGTATTTTGCCTTTATTACGTTATCATCCCACATTTTGCTCTATGCCCCATTTTACGTCTCCGTTACCATACCGTAGCGACCCCTTATACAGCACCGTTATGTCTTACTACATTTACTGTATTACCCGTGTTTACTATACTATATGGCTGTTACCATAAGGAACGTAAAAATGTATATTCCGGTCGTATCCTCAGGATAAGGCCTCTTGTACACGACCGTATGGCTTTTTCAGTATTTTGCGGTCCACAAAAAACGGTTCAGCAAAAAATGCAGATGACGTCCATGTGCTTTCCGTTTTTTAAGGAACGGAACAGCCGGGCCCCTAATAGAACAGTCCTATCCTTGTCTGTTGTGCACACAATAATAGGACACGTTCTATCTTTAAACAGAACGGAAATACGGAAACTTTTTTGTGGATCCATTGAAATGAATGGTTCCATATACAGTCCGTATACGGAACGCAAAAAATGAAACAGAAACAGGGAAAAAAAAACATTTGTGTGCATGAGGCCTAAGGGATAACCATCAGATCGGTGAGGGTCTGACCACTGAGATCCCCACTCATCATGAGAATGGGGACCCCGGACCCCGGGGTGTACATGATGTGTAGGCGTTCTTATCGCCTCTTATGTAAGCGCTGATGGCGTCAGGCACAGATTTGGGGGGGGGGGGCAATAGTGATGAATAGGAAGACCCCCACAGCCCTGCCCCCCAATCTTCCCCCAGCATTACTAAGGGCTCATGCGCAGGGCCGTAAGTGTTTTGCGGTCCGCAAATCGCAGATCCGCAAAACACCTATACCAGCCATCTTCATTCCGCATTTTGTGGAACGGAACGTCGGCCCCTAACAGAACAGTCCTATCCTTTTTTGCGGAACGGACATGCGAACAAATGGAGTCATTTCCGTTTTTTGCAGCCCCATTGAAGTGACTGGTTCCACATACGGGCTGCGTTTGTGTGAATGAGCCCTTATACTGGGGATTATTATTTATCCGGGTTCCTCGCCCTTTAAATGTTCTTTTCCTTCACTTTAATCTCATTAGTGCAGATTAATAAGATTAATGAGAACTCTGTCCGCCCGGAATTAACAGGCGAAACTGGATCCTTCAGGGTCTGCTCCTGGGAAAGCTGGGTGACAACCAGTATGAGCCCCATTACTGCTGCCACAGAGGTTGTCATCCAGCTGATCACCCGGCCCGGCAGCTCCCAACCTAAGAGAGCGGCCTAAGGATTTCAGGAGAAGAACTCATATACGGATGTAGCAGAGCTGTATGTGTCATAAGGCTTTGATAGTTGTATTGGGTTCCCCTGCAGTCAATACTGTGGGATGCTAAATAAACAGGTGTGCCGATTGACACATTCAACTCTGCTACATATATACATGTGACTGTCGCGTGTCACACTGCGACACAATTGACAGTCGTAAGATCACGTCGCCGTGTAGTCTGAGCCTAAATGTCGCAGTCCTATAGCTAACACCCTGGGGCCAAGTAATGGCTCCTGCACCCGACCGGCCTGGCTCAGCGCCACTGTAAATGGGCGGTTCCCAATATACGGGCGCTGGCCGTGTGCGCTCCGTGTTGCGGATCCACAAGATACGAGCGAAGACAGAACCTCACCTATCTTATTGCAGTGCGGAGGCACAGATCGGAAGCACTACGAAGCCGTCCCGCGGCCGTTCTGCTCCGTGCCTCCGCACCGCAATAGGAAACATTCCATCTTTGGCCGTATGTTGCGTATCGCGGGCCCATTCAAGTCAATGGATCCGTATTCCGCAAAAGGAGGACTGAACGCGACCGTGTATTGCTATTCGCGGTCACTGAGCCATTATTCTCGTGTGCATGAGCCCTAACAAATTCAGCCCTGCAACATCTGACAAACTCAGCTCTAAGTGCATCCAACAATTTCAGCACTTTCAGGCCGCGTTCACATGAACGTATTTTGTTTCCGTGTCCGTTCCGTTTTTTGCGGACTGGATGAGGACCCATTCATTTCAATGCATCTGTATGTCCATTCCGTAGCCACATAAAAAAAATATAGGGCATGTCCTGTTCTTGAACGTTTTGAGGACAGGGACAGGCATTGTTACAAAGGTTCCGCCAATAAACAGACGCAACACGGACGTCATCCGTATTTTTTTCAGATCTGTATTTTTTGGACCGTAAAATACATACGGTCGTGTGAATGTAGCCTTACTTCAGGCCGGTCATATCTGGCGAATTCAAATCTGCTTCGCACATATTTGAAAAGTTAAACTACATTTCACAAACCCGCACACACAACTCTGCTATATCTGATGAAATCCACTTTTCTGTATACAGCAATTTAAGTGTCTGCTGACAACTCGGCTCGAAAACTGCTTCATCTTAAAAAATAAGAGACCCGGCTGACAAATCCGTCCCAGCTACAACTGGCAAACTGGGCTCTGTTATGTAAGGCAAATTCTGCGTTGCTACATCTGACAAACTCAAATCTGCTGTGCGCTGACATATTTGAAAACTCAATTAACTGCACCTGACAAATGCAACTTTTCCATATCTGACAATCTTAAGGACTCATGCACACAAACGTATTTTCTTTTTGTGTCTGTTCCGTTTTTTTTAATGCAGAACTATTCATTTCAATGGGTCCGCAAAAAAAAAAAGGAAGTTATTCTGTATGCATTCCATTTCCGTATTTACATTCTGCAAAAATATAGAACACGTCTTATTATTGTCCACGTCACGGACATGGATATTACTGTTCTATTAGGGGCCGACTGTTCCGTTACGCAAAATACGGAACGCACATGGACGTCATCTGTATATTCTGCGAACCGGAAAATACATACGGTCGTGTGCATGAGCCATAACTCTGCTAGATCAGATAAACTATGCTTTCAACATCTGACAAACTCAGTGCCGTTACATCAGAGAGACTAAAAATAAACTTCTACATATGAAAAAGCCAACCCTGCTACTCCTGACAACGTCAACCCTGCTACTCCTGACAACGTCAGCCCTGCTACTCCTGACAACGTCAGCCCTGCTACTCCTGACAACGTCAGCCCTGCTACTCCTGACAACGTCAGCCCTGCTACTCCTGACAACGTCAACCCTGCTACTCCTGACAACGTCAGCTCTGCTACTCCTGACAACGTCAGCCCTGCTACTCCTGACAACGTCAACCCTGCTACTCCTGACAACGTCAACCCTGCTACTCCTGACAACGTCAACCCTGCTACTCCTGACAACGTCAACCCTGCTACTCCTGACAACGTCAACCCTGCTACTCCTGACAACGTCAACCCTGCTACTCCTGACAACGTCAACCCTGCTACTCCTGACAACGTCAGCCCTGCTACTCCTGACAACGTCAACCCCGCTACTCCTGACAACGTCAACCCCGCTACTCCTGACAACGATAACCCTGCTACTCCTGACAACGTCAACCCTGCTACTCCTGACAACATCAACCCTGCTACTCCTGACAAACACAGCTGTGATACACCCAACAAACTCAACTACTGCTCCATCTAACAATCTCATCCTATCTACAGCTGACAGACGGAGTCAGCAATATCTGACATACTCAGCCCATTATACCCGGCAAACTCAGCTCTTCTGTGTCAGCTTTCCTACATTGGACAAACTTGTCTCTATTACTTCTAACAAACACAGTACAAAGTCAGCTCAACTTCACTAACAAACGTTTCTCATGTAGATCTGACAAGCTCACCTCTGCTCCATCTGACAAGTTCACCTTGGGTACACCTCACATGCTTAGCACTGCTACATCTGCATTCAATTGATAAATTCAGCACTGCTACATATGGCCCCCCAGCAATTATCCCTTGTACACAGAGCTATAAATCAGCAGCCGCTTTGGTTTATTTGTTCTTGATGAGTTTGCATAACTTTCATTTTATGGGAATAAAACGACGTCTACTTAAATACAAAACAACAACAACAAAAAAAAAAAACAACCAGAGACGCGGCGAGAATTTTTAAAAAAATTGTATTTTATAAAGAAAAAAACAAACAAAACAAAACCAGACTATTTTCACAAACAAAAAAGAAATAGACAATAAAATAATGTACAGAAGCCGAATAACTGGAGAAGACCATATACAGATGTAGCAGTGCTCAATGCATCACATACAGATGTAGCAGTGCTCAATGCATCACATACAGATGTAGCAGTGCTCAATGCATCACATACAGATGTAGCAGTGCTCAATGCATCACATACAGATGTAGCAGTGCTCAATGCATCACATACAGATGTAGCAGTGCTCAATGCATCACATACAGATGTAGCAGTTCTCAATGCATCACATACAGATGTAGCAGTTCTCAATGCATCACATACAGATGTAGCAGTGCTCAATGCATCACATACAGATGTAGCAGTGCTCAATGCATCACATACAGATGTAGCAGTGCTCAATGCATCACATACAGATGTAGCAGTGCTCAATGCATCACATACAGATGTAGCAGTGCTCAATGCATCACATACAGATGTAGCAGTTCTCAATGCATCACATACAGATGTAGCAGTGCTCAATGCATCACATACAGATATAGTAGGGCTGAATGCATCACATACAGATGTAGCAGTATTGAATGCATCACATACAGATGTAGCAGAGTTGAAATTGTCACTGATCTGTGCAAAGCTGTCTGAAGGAAGAGAAATAATGAGAACTGTATCAAGCTACATTGTATTAAATGCCAGATTCGGCTCTATAACATTAATTCAAATGAAAAACTGCAGGTTGCATTTGTGTCAAAAAATGGGTCAGGGGAAAGTGTGGGTGAAACAGCACCAGTTACAACTTGGCGTTTATTCAACGTGGCGTATGCTTGGCATATACCGCGCACGCTACGTTATTCCTCCCAGCAGTACACCAATGTTAATAAATGTGCTCCATGTAGGCATAGGGTGAAAAGACCAGTTCAGCTCTGCTACATCAGTCCATCTGGTTGTGTATGTTTGATATTGAAAACCAACTTGACAGCATGTAATATTACTGAGAATTTAGCTTCCGATTTAGCAGAGCTGAATTTGTCTTTTGGAGCGCCAGCATGTTTGCAGTATAATAACTCACTTGGCAGAGATATAACAAAACCGATTTACTTGCAGTCCTATGTAATATTACTATCATGATGGTGCTAAGTAACCAACTCAGCACTGCTACATTAATTCAAATGAAAACTGGTAATTTGCATTTGTGTCAGAAAATGGGGCAATTTACTAAGTCTTCCCCCCCCAATAAGGGAAAAGTGTTGGGTGAACAGACTGGCGTTTGTTCAATATGGCGTATACTTGGCGTATACCGTGCACGCTAAGTTCATTCTGACAGCAGTGCGCCAGTGTTAATAAATGTGCCCCATATCGGCGTCAGGCGAAAAAGACCAGTTCAGCTCTGCTACATCGGTCCACCTGGTCGTTAATATCTGATGTTTAAAACCAACTTGACAGCCTTCAGCATTAGGGCTCATGCACACGACCGTATGTATTGCAAAAAACGGATCAGCAAAAAACACGAATGACGTCCGTGTGCATTCCGTATTTTGCGGAACGGAACAGCCGGCCCCTAATAGAACAGTCCTATCCTTGTCCGTAATGCGGACAATAACAGGACATATTCTATATTTTTTTTGCGGCACGGAAATACGGACATACAGAAACGGAATGCACACGGAGTAACTTTTTTTTTGGGCGGACCCATTGAAATGAAGAATTCCGTATACGTTCCGCAAAAAAAACGGAGCGGACACGGAAAGAAAATGCGTTTGTGTGCAGGAGGCCTTACTGAGAATTTAGCTACTGATGTAGCAGAGATGAATTTGTCTTTTGAAGCTTTGAAGCGCCGTCATGTTTGCTTGACTGACATATAACAAAACTGATTTACTTGAAGTTCTACGTAAAAATACCATAATGGTGACTACAAACTCGGCTCTGCTACATTTGCCTCTAATATATAATAATGATATAGAATAAGTGAAATAAATATATAAAAAAAATAAAAAAATCACATCTTAAAATCTGATCATCTGTCCTGCGCAGCGCCATATACAAGTGAATAGCAGGGTATCAGTATTTAACCCTTTCTCTTCCAGTACCCCCCCACGCCACCCCTTTAAATTTAAGGGGTGACACATAACTACAACTCATGATCTAAATAGCATCTCCTCGGGGGAGCCTGCGCTGGAAGCACAGCAGCGATCCCCAGGATGACGGTGTACTGTAAGTTGATAACGTGCCCGCACATGTGTCACAGGGGGGTGAATATATTTGCAAACAACTTACTTGCAGGATAAGAAACAAGATTGCGGATTTCATTGTGACAGAAGTTCCAAGGAGGGTGCAGGGTGGAGATTGTGTGCCCATAGGCTGCCCAGGCTCCTCCAGTATAATAAATAATACCGCTCCAGTCAGTGCTGCTGTACGGTGCTCCGGAGTTGTCCCTTCTACCCGGGCAGCCCACAGACCCACACAGGTTCTCCCTCTATGTAGAGTAAGGGAGGGACTTGGAGGCAGTGCACACATGGACACGCTGGGACGGATACATAATACACACTATTGTTTGTACAGTGTGCGCTGCGAATGGTAACGTTGTGTCACTGTGCGGTTGTATCCAGGAACGCGCATGAATAGCAATTCCCTGATATTATGTGACCATCACTATAATCGCAGGGGGGGCAGTGTGGCTATATAGCTGTCTATTCCCTAGCAGTAAATATATTTACCATAGAGGTGGGGTACCCCAAAGCAGGGCGCCCCGCACGAGTGGGGAAGGGGGCATTGCTGAATCGTACCCTGCTCAGCTTAGGATCCATTGACGGGTGAGTTGTGCTTTAGTGGTAGCTCCCAAACCAAAGAAAAGAGTAATTGCCCCAAAATTGCTCTCATAGTCCAGACTGACTGGTGTCTGCAGTTATACCGTTTTTGGACTGTATAGCTGTATTATTTGATCACTAAATAGCAATCTTAGGTGGGCACTGTACAGTACTGTTAGGTGGGTACTGAATGGTACTGTTAGGTGGGCACTGTATAGTACTGTTATGTGAGCACTGTATAGTACTATTAGGTGGGCACTGTACAGTACTGTTATGTGAGCACTGTATAGTACTGGTATGTGAGCACTGTATAGTACTATTAGGTGAGTACTGTATAGTACTGTTATGTGAGCACTGTATAGTACTGTTATGTGAGCACTGTATAGTACTGATATGTGAGCACTGTATAGTACTATTAGGTGAGCACTGTATAGTACTGTTATGTGAGCACTGTATAGTACTGTTATGTGAGCACTGTATAGTACTATTTGGTGAGTACTGTATAGTACTATTTGGTGAGTACTGTATAGTACTGTTATGTGAGCACTGTATAGTACTGTTATGTGAGCACTGTATAGTACTGGTAGGTGGGTACTGTATAGTACTGTTATGTGAGCACTGTATAGCACTGTTAGGTGGGCACTGTATAGCACTGTTAGGTGGGCACTGTATAGTACTATTAGGTGGGCACTGTATAGTACTATTAGGTGGGTACTGTATAGTACTATTAGGTGGGTACTGTATAGTACTGTTATGTGAGCACTGTATAGTACTATTAAGTCGGCACTGGAGGTGTGACTGACTCTTCAATCGTGCACTCCTGACCGGCCTGTCTGCCCCATAGGTTGATTTTAATTAGTGTAACTATAAGGCCTCATGCACACGTCTGTTCCGTGCATTGGGGTCCCCAATGCACGGGCAACATTCGTGCGGCGGCCGGGACAAATCGAGACCCATTCAACTTAAATGGGTCTGTGATCCGTCCACACAGCAAAAAAAATAGAACATGTTCTATTTTTTTTGCAGTGCGGAGGCACGGACAGAAACACCACAAAAGAACTCCGTAGTGCTTCCGTGGGGTTCCGTGCCTCCGTTACGCACCGCAGCTCCGGATTAAGGACCCATTCAAGTGAATGGGTCCACATCCATGATATCGGGGAGCACACGGCCGGTGCCCGCATATTGTGGACCAGCTGTTTGCAGGCCGCAATACGGCCAGGCCTAAAGCTGTAGCCTGCTCTCATTGTATTTATTGGAAGCCATTTGGAACCAGAAGTATAGAGTGGGCTCAGCATGCATGTTGTTACTAGAGATGAGCGAATGTCTAAAAAATGTGATTCCGCCACTTCGGTTCAACCCTAATTTATTTGCGGCGAATCGCGTTAAAAAACAGCTATTTCCTGGCTGAAGAGAGCCTGTATAGTGGTGTAGAACACTGTGCCGTGCAGTAACACACATAGGGAGTCTGCTTTGGTAGTGAAATAATACTGTGAGTCAGTATGACATGCAGATGACAGGTGTCACTCTTAGAATCACTGCACACTTCACTTATTTGGGCAGTCACGGGGCCAAAACTCACCAAATAACTCAAGTATCAACTCAGCCTTACAGGTCAATGTTAGCGCCAGGTCAGTCAGCATTTGGTCAGTAATCCATCAGTATTGCTATAGCCCAAAAAACAGGAGTGGATCCAAAACAGAGATGAATGATACGTGGGGAGTGGGGGGGGGGGGGACTCCCCACCATATAATTAAGGAAAACGGGAAGCAGCTAGGCCTAAACACCAGGAAAAGGGAGTAGGTTGCCTCCTAGAGCCGCCCTAATCCTGGCCCTGACTCCTAACCGTATGAGCAGTCCCAGATGGTGGGTGGGCATACACAGGAACCTTGGACCCCGAGTCGCCCTGAGGATCCCTGAAATAAAGTTAGGAGCAGGAGACGCAGATGGACAGGAGTCTCCACCGACCCAGCTGCAAGGAAAGGGACAGCCAGTAAACAGCCACTGAAACGGCAGGTAAGAGACCAGAAACAACACACACTTACCTGCCGCAGCCACAATGACAACTGTCTAGCAACCATGCTAGAATTCAACACCAAACTTACCAGACATGGAACACCGAAGTAGACATAAACACACACCCAAAACACCAACCACACCAAACAATACAACAAGTGAGGATGGGAAAAGGACAGAGGGAACAAAGGGGAGAGACATCGATGTCTAGCTAGGAGGCCCTCCCACTGGACAGATGGTATATCCAGGAAAGGAGCAACACTCAAACTAACACAAAGGCTAGATGGCAACTGACCTCAAACTCACAACACCAGGATATAAAGAACCAAGAGGCCACACCCAAGACACACCTAGATCCCCACCAGCCAGATAGTTAACCCCTCCAGCACCAAACAGGGAAGGGAAGAAGAGGAAAGGAGGAGCCACCTTCCAACTGCAACAACTACACGTTGCCGCAGGCAACAGCATGCAGGCAACCGTGTCACGGCGCACACAACAGAGGCCGTGACAGTGAGGTGGAAGCAGGATGAGGAGACCATAGAGTGGCCCAATGACAGAGTCTGGAGTTGGCAGAAGCATTAGGAGGAGGCCACAGAGTGGCACAATGACAGTGTGGAGGTGGCAGCAGCATCAGGAGGCCACAGAGTGGTACAATGACAGAGTGTGGAGGTGGCAGAAGCATTAGAAGGAGACCACAGAGTGGGACAATGACAGAGTGTAGAGATGGCAGCATCAGGAAGAGGCCACAGGGTGGAGGTGGCAGCAGCAGCATCAGGAGACCTGAGTGGTGAGGTGGCAGCAGCATCAGGAGACCACAGAGTGACCCGTTGACAGAGTGGGGAGGTGGGTATTGCCAGCTGAAGATTGTGGGTGAAAGAAGGAGCACTTGGCATAAGATGTGTGGCATCAGGCGGGTGGCAGCATCAGAATAGTAGCTGAGGCAGGTAGCCAGAAGAAACCGGTTTCTTTTGTCAAAGTGTTGGTGTGGCACCATGGATGATCTAATCTAATGCATCAGGTATTGGTGAGTGGAAATCCTGGCTAATCCACGCCTGATTCATCTTGACAAAGGTCAGTCTCTCCACATTTTGGGTGGACAGGTGAGTTCTTCTTGGGGTAACTGTGGCCCCCGCCGCACTAAGCACCCGCTCTGATGCCACACTACTGGTCGGGCAGGACAGCTTTTCCAGGGCAAATTCTGCTAGTTGCAGCCAGAAATCCAGTTTGGCTGCCCAGTAGTCCAGTGGATCTTCAATGTGAGGTGGCAGGGTACTGTCCAAGTATGCCACCACCTGCTGGTTCAGGTCCTGCTCCAGATCTAGCTGCTGCTGGTGAGTATAGCTGCCCATCAGCGACTCTAAAGCCGAGTTGCTGCTAATGGAGCTGGAATTGCTCCTACCCCCCCACCCTGCCACAGCAGCGATGGCAGAGGAACGTGAGCGCAGAGGACTCCCCGGTCAGACTTGCAAGAGAACGGACGATGGTGCAGATAGGCAGCGGCCAACTGACTACATAGGATGTCTCTATAGTAGTTCAGTTTGTCCTCCCTCTCAGCCAGTGTTAAAAAGGCCCCCATTTTGGACCGGTAGCGAGGGTCCAACAAGGTGGAGAGCCAGAAGTCATCCCTCTGCCGAATGGTGACAATTCGGCTGTCACTACACAAGCAACTGAGCATGCATCGGGCCATTTGTGCAAGTGACTCGGAGGGACTCCCTGCCTCCATCTACACTGCATATTGCCATGGTGTGCCTGGGTCATCTGCCTCCTCTTCCTCATCACCCTGTAGCTCCTCTGGCTTCTCCTGTTCCTCCTCTCCTGTCACCAGTGTATAAAAACGACCCATTTCGCTACACATTACCTGTGCTCCAATGTCTTACTCCTCCTCCAGTTCAGACCCCACAGGGCTCATGTGGCCGTGAGATCTAGGCGCCACGTCTCCAGTCCCCTGATCAGCCAGATTGTTCCAGGATATGAAGCAGTGGAATGGCGTTGTTCATCCCGTAGTCCTGGCGATTGACAAATAACGTGGCATGCTCAAAGGGCCTGAGCAAACGGCGGGTGTCACGCATGAGCTACCACTGGCTGACATCGAAGTTACACAGGGGAGTACTCCTGTCCGCTTGGATCATCAAGAAATCGTTTATGACCTTTCTCTGTTCATATAGTCGGTCCAACATATGGAGGGTTGAAATCTAACGGGTGGAAATGTCGTATATCAGCCTATGTTGGGGGATGCCGTTCTGCTGCTGCAGCTCAAGGAGGGTGTGCTTTGCGGTGTACGAGTGGCCGTGCATGCAAAGTTTCCTGGCCATTTTTAGGAAGTCTTGTAGATGGGTGGAAGACTTCAGGAACCTCTTGACAACAAGATTGAGCATGTGTGCCATGCAGGGCGCATGGTTCAGCCTTCCTTGACTCAGCACCGACTCCATGTTCTTCCCGTTGTCGGTCACCATGGTTCCGATTTTAAAGTTGTCGCGGAGAAAGACAGGATTCAATTTCTTGATGAAGGACACAGAGCAGTTCCTCCCCTGTGTGACTCCGTTCGCTCAGGCAAACGAAGTGCAGAACAGTGTGACACCACCGTGCCCTGCACATGTGGTATGCTGGAGGGGCACTGTGAATTGTCCTTGCAGTGGAGGCTGAGGACACAGTGGAGGATGAGGAGGCAGAGGCGGACATTGTCGCAGGACCAATGGCGTGAGAACGGGGAGGCGGACGCAGCGTCACCTGGCCAATTTGCTGGTTTGGCTAGGCAGAACCCACATTCATCCAGTGGGCCGTAAAGGACATGTATTGTCCCTGACCGTATGTTACAGCTCCACACGTCAGCGCTGCCGTGCACTTTGTCAGACACTGACAGGCTCAAGGACTGGCCCACCTTCTGTTCTACATATTTGTGCAGGGCTGGTACTGCCTTTTTGGCAAAGAAATGACGGCTTGGGACTCTCCACCTTGGCGCGGCACAAGCCATCAGTTCTCTGAAAGGTGCAGAGTCCACCACTCGGAAAGGGAGGGACTGCAGCCCCAGCAACTTGGCCATGAGCACGTTCAGCTTCTGCGCCATTGGATGAGTGCAAGCATACTGTTGTCTCTTGGCAATCACTTCGGTGATCGATTGCTGATGGAATTACTGACGAGCTGTAGGAGCAGGAGCATCGGGACCAGCAGATGATGGGAAGGACAGACAGCTCCCTTCGGCTGAGGTGGTGGAGCCTTGATTGCCGGAAAACGGGCGCGTGCCACTGGGTGATGCAGCGGTTGCTGTGGAAGGCTGGACCACCATATTGGAGCCACGGTTCTCCCAGGCCACTTTATGGTGACGCTGCATATGTTGACACAGGGCCGTGGTGCCAACATTAGCACCCTGGCCAGGCTTCACCTTCTGCCCAGAGATTCTACAAATGGCCATGTTCACCTCCTCCGGCGGCTTAACAAAAAACTGCCACACCGCCGAGTAGGTGATTTTACTCCCAACACTCCTCACTGACTGACTGCTACCGCCGCTGCTTCTGTGAACCCCTGCACCACTACTTTCCAGGCAGGTAGGCTCCTGTGAAGCGGGTGGTCTACACCGGGCACGTTTGGCTCCAGACCTCCCACTGTTGCCACCCTGCTGACTCCCGGCCATGCTAGCAACTTGCTGGCTCTGCCGCTGCCTCACCCTCTTCTACCGATGATGATGAAGCCCCTAATTCACCCGCTTCCCCAAGTGTGATCAGCTACATCATCATCATCGAGTACTGCCTGCACGCCACTGATGTCCTCCTCAATGGTCTCTGGGTCAGAAGCCTGACCGTTTGCAACACCAGCTTCCACGCCACTCTTCTCATCACTACTTGCCTGCCTACCGGAGGAAGCGGCGGATGCCTCCTCCACATCTTGGCTGGCCAGTAGCTACTGACTGTCCTCTAGTAGCTCGTCCTCTCTGTATAGTGGGGCTGAGCCCACAGCATATAATACTTCTCTGCCTGACCGAACAGAAAAGGACAGAGGCAGGTTCTCCCGGGCCATGCCAACTAAGGATTGTGTCTGACGAACCTACCAACTCTTGGCTGGGGGTGTCTGATGTCACTTGGGACGAAGTGGGTGACCGAGTCAACCAGTCAAGAACCGCTGGGTTGCTGGTCAAGATACGACCGCTAGCTGACACTAGGAGCTCAAGTCTCTCGCTGCGACTCCTGCTGCCTGGGCCCTTTACTCTGCTGCGACCTCTGAATGCACCAGAAACATTTAGGCCTCTGCCACTCCCCTGTGCAGGGCCTGGCACTTCTCTGTCTGACATACTGTTAGATCAAATAAGTAAATAAATAAAAAGGAAATTAATACACCCCAAAAAAGTCAGTAATTTTCTCACTTCACCACACAACGGCTAATAAGTCCTTTTTTCCACCAATACACGCCAAAAAGGGCTTTAGAACAGATAACCGCACCGCTCAACGACAAATAATATATATTTTTGTGCCACTAATACACGCCAAAAAGGGCTGTAATTTTTGCACTTCACACAACGGCTAATAAGCCATTTTTTTTCCCCCACTAACACAAGCCAAAAAAAGCTTTAGAACATATAACTGCCCCTCACAAGGGCAAATAAGGCTACTTTCACACTAGCTTTCGATCGGATCCGTTCTGAACGGATCCGATCATATTAATGCAGACGGAGGCTCCGTTCAGAGCGGATCCGTCTGCATTATATTGGCATATAAAAGCTAAGTGTGAAAATAGCCTCGGACGGATCCGTCCAGACTTTCAATGTAAAGTCAATGGGGGACGGATCCGCCTGAAGATTGAGCCATATTGGGGCATCTTCAAACGGATCTGTCCCCATTGACTTACATTGTAAGTCTGGACGGATCCGCACGCCTCCGCACGGCCAGGCGGACACCCGAACGCTGCAAGCAGCGTTCAGCTGTCCGCCTGTCCGTGCGGAGGCGAGCGGAGCGGAGGCTGAACGCCGCCAGACTGATGCAGTCTGAGCGGATCCGCATCCATTCAGACTGCATCAGGGCTGGATGGAGGCGTTCGGGTCCGCTCGTGAGCCCCTTCAAACGGAGCTCACGAGCGGACCGACGAACGCTAGTGTGAAAGTAGCCTTAGACGTAGAAATATTTCCTAGTAATAAACCCTGTTACTGGCTGTATCACACAGCACTTGCACCCCAATAACAAGAACGGTTTGCTGGAATTACAGAGCTATATAATGGCAATTTGGATCAGCAGTCAGTGCAGCAAGGTGTAATAGGATTGTTCCTATTACCCAGGCTGTAACCTCCACTACTGAACCCTGCTCTGTATCAATACTGTGGAGCAAAATGTGGCCACAGGAGGAAAAAGGCGCTCATAGATAGAGTGGTTCTGCTCACTTGTTTTTGTTGCACCTAATATTGGGTGCAACCACAATGAAGGCGAATAGGAGTGATTAAGTCTAGCTGGTTGGTGCTGCCGATTTCGTCCGTGTTCACCTTTGGCGGGGGCCAAGCCGCCGTCTGAGTCAGCAAATATGGTAAGTTTCCACTGGACTCGGAGGTCGAGTGGAGCGGTGGACCATAGGCGCAAAGATGCAACTAGAGATTTACAAAACAATAGTTTTTTTTAAAATTATTATTGTGACTGTGTCACAATATTATAAAAAAAACTATTGGTTTCTAAATCTCTGGTTGCGTCTTTGCGCCTATGGTCCACCGCTCCACTCGACCTCCGAGTCCAGTGGAAACTTACATCAATACTGTGGAATGGTTCCTCCCTATACTTTCCCTGAACTTCTATTCAGCAAAATATAAGTTTTCAAGTCTTTTCTACCACTGTCCCTAGCTCCTGCTGATGTCTCTCCCTGCACTAAGTACACTGGAAAATGGCTGAATCCAAGATGGCTGAGGCTATTTTTAGGGCTGTGACATCACAGGGCTGGTGTCATGGTAGGTAAGGGAAGGGAAGCAAACCAAACACAACAAAATCTAACAAAACAGCAGGCTAGGCCCCACAGCTAGGGAACAGGGAAAGGTCACCTCCTTACAATCCCTGAGCCTTTCCATGACTGCTACCAACATTAACATATCTCGATGGTAAAAGTCTTCATGCACACCAACCTAAGCCCTGCTGCAACTGACACAAACCCTCAGCTAGGGGGCAGGCGACAAGACAACAGGTTCCTTGCACAAGATGAAGGAACCCGCGTCTACCTAAGGCCTAGCCAGTACAAACAGAAGGGAAGGAAGGAGAACTTAACTGAAGACGAACTGGGAGCAGGAGATCCACCAAGCACCAGCAGAGATCTCCAGGAGAAACTATAATCCGCAAGGGCTATAGTGAGAGGCAGGAGTAAATAGCATCACTAACTAACTAATGAGCAGAACCTGTGGGGGGTGGGATCCTGCCCAGAGCCACAACAAAGCAATCTCTCAGATTCACGTGCAGCAAGTCTGACAGATCTCAGATCACTCACAGGGCAGGGCGTGACAGTACTCCCCCCCCTCCCCCTCTACGGGTAACCTCCGGGCACCCAGGACCAACTTTATCCGGGTATGCCCTGTGAAAGGCGTTCACAAGGAGGCTAGCATTGACATGGGTAGCCGGAATCCACATACTTTCCTCAGGACCCTATCCCCTCCAATGCACCAGGTACTGAAGGGAACCCTGAAGACGAAGACCACTCTTCCTGATTCTCAGCAACAAAACACCTCAAATAAGTCTCCAGGTTCTGGTTAGTGCGCTCAGTTTGTCCATTCGATGAATAGAGAAAGACAACTGAATACCCAGACGAGTACAAAACGCCTTCCAAAACCTGGAAACAAATTGTCCCCCCTATCAGACACAACATCAGAGGGGATGCCGTGTAATTTCACAATGTTATTAATAAACACCTGAGCGAGAGTTTTAGCATTGGGCAAACCTGATAATGGTACACGGTGAGCCATCTTACTGAAGCCACCAAAATCACAGTTTTCCCAGAGGAACTTAGTAAATCAGTGGTGAAGTTCATGGACAAATGTGTGCAAGGAGGAGATGGAATGGACAAAGGAAGAAGAGATCCTGATGGCCGAGTGGGAGCCCCCTTAGCATGTGCACAGGTCTCACAAGCTGCTACATAGCCCTCAACACATTTACGCAAACCTGGCCACCAGAATCTCCGGGAAGTAAGATCCACCGTGGATCTACTCCCAGGGTGTCCCGCAAGGACAGTATCATCATGTTCCTTGAACACCTTGTGTCGCAGTTCTGAATGAACGTGCCTCACCTTAGTCCTCCAGCTCGGGATAAAGAGCGGATACCACCACCCCATCAGCCAAAATCGGAGCGGGATCCCCCCCTAGGAAAGTTACGTGACAGAGCTTCCGCTTTGACGTTTTTGATCCCAGGACGATAAGTGACCACAAAATTAAACCTGGTAAAGAACAATGACCATCTGGCCTGCCTAGGGTTCAGACGCTTTGCTGATTGCAGGTAAGCCAGATTCTTATGGTCAGTAATTACCATAATCGGATGAATCGCTCATTCTAACCAATGATGCCATTCCTCAAAGGCCAATTTGATGGCCAACAACTCTCTATCCCCAACGTCATAATTTATTTTGGCGGCAGAGAGTTTCTTAGAGAAAAAAGCACACATACACCATTTGCTAGGAGAGGGACCCTGTGACAAAAATGCTCCGACTCCAACTTCTGGGTTGGAGTCGGGTTGAGACACATCGGGTTGCATCAGAATGGGAGCGGAAGCAAAACATTCCCTAATTGCAGAAAAAGCCTGTAATGCCTCTTCTGACCAGAGAGAGAAGTCAGCTCCCTTCCTAGTCATATCGGTCAAAGGTTTGACAATAGTGGAATAATTAAGGAGAAACTTCCTGTAGTAATTTGTAAATCCTACAAACCGCATCAGAGCTTTCTGATTCTCCGGCCGGTCCCATTCTAGTACCGCACGGACCTTTTTTCGGGATCCATGCAAAAACCTGAGGCAGAAAGTAAGTAACCAAGAAATTGCAGTTCCTGAACAGCAAACACACATTTTTCCAACTTAGCATACAATTTATTCTCCTGAAGGATCAATAATATTTGTCTTGAATGATCCTGATGATTTTCCATATCGGGTGAGTAAATCAGTATGTCATCGAGGTAAACAACGCTAAACCTCCCTACCAAATGATGAAAAATGGAATTGATAAAGTGCTGGAAGACTGCCGGGGTATTAGCTAAACCAAAGGGCATAACCAGGTTCTCGAAGTGACCCTCAGGGGTATTGAAGGCCGTCTTCCATTCATCCCTTTCCCTGATTTTTATCAGATTATAAGCTCCTCTTAAATCCAACTTAGAAAACACCTTGGCACCAACAATCTGATCAAATAGATCCAGGATCAAGAGAAGGGGACATGGGTCACGGACAGTAATGAGATTCAATTCCCGGAAATCTAGGCACGGTGAATAAGATTGATCGGACAATCATACTCTCAGTGGGGGGGGGGGGCAACTCCTGATCTCCACCCTCCGCAAATACGTCCGAAAAATCTGAAAGAAACGGAGGTAACACCTTAGTGGATACCACAGAAATAGATGCGCCGAGACAGTTGTCCATACAAAAATCACTCCAATTACTGATTTGTCTAGTTTGTCAATCAATGGTATGATTACGTTTGATCAACTATGGTAAACCTAGAACCAGCCCACCCTCAAATGAATATCCTGTACAATAGGAGTTGGACATTTTTGCGAGAGAGGAGCGGAATCTATAGCAAACACTGATATCTCCTTGCTTAATGCGCGAGTCTAGCGCCACCATGGCAGGCAGGAGGAATCGGGTACTTCAGGTAGAATACAAATATACCTGTTCTGACTCTTCATTCACGCTACAAAGAGTAAGGGAATTTGTTTTTTTTTAAAGAACCCCCTTTTTGTTTTTCGTTACCACTTTGAGGCTTAATAAAAGGACACACATTAACGAAATGTCCTTCTTTACCACAGAAATAACACAGTCTTCTCTGCACTCTAGAGTTCCTATTACTAAGGCAAGAAGAGACCTGGCCTAACTGCATAGGTTCCTCTCCAGTCCCTAGTTCAAGTGTCACTGTATCCCGAAGGACAGGAGGGACAGATTCCCCAAATGACAGTGCCTCCTGCCTGAGGGAAACCTTGCACCTCTCCATCAAACCTCTATCTATCCTTACGGCCAGAGCCATGGCCGCCTCCAAAGAATATGGATTTTCATGAAACGCAAGGGCGTCTTTCAGTTTCTTGGACAGCCCCTGACAGAACTGACTATGGAGTGCAGGGTCATTCCACTCCAAGTCAGTCGTCCATCTTCTAAATTCAGCACAATATGACTCAGCCGTATGTTCTCCCTGACACAAGCTACGCAGCTTAGATTCGGCCAGAGAGATCTGGTCTGGGTGATCATAAATCAGACTCAGGGCTCCGAAAAATTTGTCCACTGATCGGAGGGACTGCGAACCGATCGGCAGAGAAAAAGCCCAGGACTGAGCATCACCTTTTAGCAGAAAAATGATAATCCCCATTCTTTGATTTTCGTCTCCAGATGAAATCGGACGCAGACGAAAATATAATTTACAAGACTCCCTAACCCGGACAAAGTTATCACTTCCCCCGGAAAACCTATCTGGGAGAGCGACTTTTGGTTCAAGGCTTACCTGGTTCCCACCAGCTGCGCCAGACCCCAGAGATCTCTGACACAGTGCAACCAAATTGTGGAGGTCAGAGCAAGGAAAAAAATGACGGTCTGGGCGGTTTATAATGTGACGGTAGGTGAGGGAAGAGAAGCAAACCAAACACAACAAAATTAAACAAAACAGCAGGCTAGGCCCCACAGCTAGGGAACAGGGAAAGGTCACCTCCTTACAATCCCTGAGCCTTTCCTTGACTGCTACCAACATGAACAAATCTTGATGGTAGAAGTGTTCATGCACACCAACCTAAGCCCTGCTGCAACTGATACAAACCCTCAGCTAGGGAGCAGGCAAAAAGACAACCGATTCCTTGCACAAGATGAAGGAACCCGCGTCCACCTAAGGACTAGCCAGTACAAACAAACGGAAAACTTAACTGAAGATGAATGGCGAGCAGGAGATCCACCAAGCACCAGCAGAGAACTCCAGGAGAAACTATAAACCGCAAGGGCTATAGTGGGAGGCACGAATAAATAGCATCACTAACAAACTAATGAGCAGAACCTGTGAGGGGGTGGGATCCTGCCCAAAGCCACAACAATTTAATCTGTCAGATAGGTTCACGTGCAGCAAGTCTGACAGATCTTCTCAGATCACTCACAGGGCAGGGCGTGACAGCTGGCTGCTGATTGGCTGCATGCATGGCATTGTGGGTGATCCCTTGTTCCCAGAGTTCCTTGCTCCATGTCCTAATATGTGCAGCGGAAATTTTAGGAAAAAATTTGATTCGTTACCACGAAGCGTGAGGAAATTCGGATTTGGTGCAAATTGAATGTTTCCATAAATTCGGATCGAATTCCACTTCGTCAACTTTGATTCGCTCATCTCTAGTTGGTTCCTGCATCCCTCGATTAAATGGAGGCTGTAATGGCACCAAAAATGGTAAAAAGCAGAGTGGACCCAGCATTAGTGTTGAGCGCGAATATTCGAATATCAATTTTTTTTTGCGAATATCGGCACTTCGCTAATTCGCGAATATTTCTAATATAGTGCTATAAATTCGCTATTTCGAATATTCGTTGTTTTTTTTTTATTGTTATATTTTTTTCTTTCCCACTTCCCAAAAGTAGTACTTACCTGTCCTTAGGATTCCTGGCTTCCTGGCTGCTCCAGTCAGTGCCCGTTGCCGCTTCTGTCGACTTCCGTGCTCATGGAGCGTCCCCATCACCATGGGAACGTCTCCATACTAGAATGTACTGTCGGATGTGAGAATTAAGTTGAAATCGCAATTCGATTAATATAACTTGAATTAATCGCATTGCGATTTCAACTTAGCACTGCTATATTCCATATTCGTTAATTATAGCCTAATACTAATATGGAATATAGCAGTGCTAAGTTGTAATCGCAATGAGATTAACATAACTTGAATTAATCGCATTTCGATTTCAACTTGGACCTGGTTTACTATGGTTGGCTTGGTAGAATTAGCGAATATGACGTATCATATTCCTCAAAACGAAGATAACGAAGTATTCTCCATCTTCGTTTTAACTCCATATTTGTCAACTTCGATAATTCTAGCAATCAAATAGGAAAGTTGACTATAGAGACAGCTGTGTTTAATTCGCTATGCGATTATATAACTTTTTTTTATAAATAGAATAATTATAATATTTATCCTAGTATTATTATTATTCTATTTATTTAAAATAAAGCAAAGTGATATAATCGCATAGCGAATTAAACACAGCTGTCTCTATAGTCAACTTTCCTATTTGATTGCTAGAATTATCGAAGTTGACGAATAGGTAGATAAAACGAAGATGCAGAATACATTCGTTATCTTCGTTTTGTGGAATACGACGAATACATTCGTCATATTCGCTAATTCTACCAAGCCAACCATAGTAAACCAGGTCCAAGTTGAAATCGAAATGCGATTAATTCAAGTTATATTAATCGAATTTCGATTTCAACTTAGCACTGCTATATTCCATATTCGTTAATTTCGTTAATTCTAGCAAGCTGGCCCATTAGAAACCCTGCTAAGTTGTAATCACGATGCGATTAATATAACTTGAATTAATCGCATTTCGATTTCAACTTGGACCTGGTTTACTATGGTTGGCTTGGTAGAATTAGCGAATATGATGAATGTATTCGTCATATTCCTCAAAACGAAGATAACGAAGTATTCTGCATCTTCGTTTTATCTACCTATTCGTCAACTTCGATAATTCTAGCAATCATATAGGAAAGTTGACTATAGAGACAGCTGTGTTTAATTCGCTATGCGATTATATTACTTTGCTTTTTTTTTAAATATATAGAATAATTATAATACTTGATATTTATTATAATTATTCTATTTATAAAAAAAAAAAAAAGCAATATAATCACATAGCGAATTAAACACAGCTGTCTCTATAGACAATATTTGATTGCTAGAATTAGCGAAGTTGACGAATAGGTAGCTAAAATGAAGATGGAGAATAGGAAAGTAGCCTTAAGTTATAATCGCAATACGCGATTATTTAAATCGCATATTAATCGCGATAACTAGAACAATGACGAATATTAGATTTCGACGAATATGAAACGAATATTCTAGTGAATATTTGTGAATTTCGTTGAAATCGAATATGGCATCTCCCGCTCATCACTACCCAGCATGCATGTGGAACCTGCACTCCCTAAATTTTATGGTGGCCATTATGGCACATAACAGGTAGGATTTAGTGTTAGGTTCCCGTCTTCAGAGATTGCCTTGATATTTGGCAGACGGGTCCAAATAATTTTGTACAAAATGTACAGTATTTGCCAAGAATCTCAAATTTGTAAAATAAGCGTAGCATTAGCACCAGAATGTTTTCTATAATTATGGCATTATTCTACTTTATTTGTGTTTTCAGAGTGCGCTGCATTGTCTTTTTTCACTGTATAATAGTTATGTGGGCACTGTATGGTACTCTTATATGAAAACAGTATGGTACTGTTATGTGAGCACTGTATAGTTCTCTGATGTGAGTACTGTATGGTACTTAAGTGAGCACTGTATGGTACTGTTATGTGAGCGCTGTATGGCATTGTTATGTGAGCACTGTATAATACTCTAATGTTAGCATTGTATGGTATTGGTATATTGGCAGTGTATGGTACTGTTATTTGGGAAATGTATGGTATTGTTATGTGAGCACTGTATAGTACTGTTATATGAGCACGGTGTGGCATTGTTATGTGGGCACGGTATAATACTCTGATATTAGGACTGTATGGTATTGTTATGTAGGCACTGTAGAGTACTATTTGGTGAGCATTGTATAGTACTGTTATGTGAGCGCTGTATGGCATTGTTATGTGGGCACTGTATAATACTCTGATGTGGGCACTGTATGGGACTGGCATATGGGCAGTATATGGTACTGTTGAGCAGTGTATTGCACTGTAAGGTGGGGCTGCATGTTGCTGTTATGTGAGCACTGTATGGCATAGTTATGTGGGCACTGTATAGTACTGTTATGTGCACACTATATGGCTGTAATATGTGTGCACCATATAGCACTGTGATGACAGCACTGTATGGTACTTTTATGTGAGCACGGTATGTCACTATTATTTGGGCATGTAGTGCAGCATGTGTTCATCGTATGACTTTATTATGAGGAAAATGTATGGAACTATTATATAGGCATAGAACAACATTATTTCATGTTTTTTCTTCTCCATGTCAACCTGCATTACTCTGTGGCACAATATAGCACTATTACAAGTGCACTATATAGCATAGTAATGTAGGTGCAGGATGGTAAAGTTATAATGGTATTTTATGTTAATTGTATTTGGGTACTGTGTGGCACTGTTATGTACGTACTGTATGTACTGTATAGTATTGTTATTTGTTTACTGTATTGCAGTGCACATTTAGTGTTATGGAACTATTTAATATGAGCAAAATGGCAGAGTTATGTGTTCACTTCATGGCACTGTTAGGTAGGTACTATACAATATTATATGAGCACTGTATAGTACTGTGATATGAGCATTTTATGGCAGTATTATCTGGGAACTGTATGGTATTGTTAAATGAGTGTTTATGCCAATGTTATGTGAACATGGCATGGCACTATTTCACACAATATTATGGCGGTCTTACTCTCCATTTCACTGGTTCCAGAAAATGGAAGGAGCCCCACTAACCTTAAAGAAGCATTCCCCATGTAATAACAATTCTGGAGCACGTATTCTTATCGCTCTGTGCTGTGCCATTCCTGTATTATTCCTGCTACAAGTTTACAAATAACTTGCCTGCAGTCTGGAGTAAAGGTACTGCTGGATGCAGGGGTGTAGCTAAAGGCTGATGGGCCCTGGTGCAAGAGTTCAGCTTGGGCCCCTTTCACTTAGTGTTCTGTGGCCAGGGCAGGGAAGCACATAGCCATAATGCTGTCTGAGGCATTCCCCCTCGCCCCACCATGCAAAATTCTTGACCTAACCCCTTCCCTCCAGCCAGAGGTGTAACTTGACCAGCATGCACTTTCTATAATACAGGTGTCTTCTTATGTGGCACAAGGGTCTTTGGGCCCCTCAGGCTCCTGAGCCCGGCTACCTCTGCACCCCCTATATCTACGCCCCTGGCTGGGTGTTAGCTGTAGATGGTGTGTCTGACTCCAGTGCTGGGGCATCAGGTCTGGGGCCTGGACGTTTATGGTAAAACTTAGGCTTTCAGGAAACACGGTTACCCACATACCATCTGCAACCTTCCTTGGAAGGAATCGCATCCAGATTTTCTACCAGAGTTGGCCGAAGCTCTGTCACAGATGTGGCGGCCCAACACACTTCAGTTGGGAGATAGGTCACCTCGCTGTCACGGCCAGCTCTGTGAGAAGGTCTGGCAGACGTTCTTCTCTACCTGTTGTATGATGTTCTTTCTTTTGGTTTCACTTTCTCATCTCCTTTCCTTCTCCCAGCTGTCACCTATTTGCACTGATTGTCTCCCTTTATATTCCCTCCCATACTGCCTCACTTTGCGGTTTATACTTCTTCCTGGATTGTGTTCACTGCTGGAGGCTGCTTCTCCTGATTCCTCAGATAAGTCTGTTTCCTTTATTTGTGGTTCCTTGCTGGCTTGATTGTAGGTGACCCTGACTCCGTCCGTATTAAGTGCAGGGAGCCGGTGGTCATGTCCCCTCACTATTATAGGGTTTTCAGGTGTCACATAGTATGAGGTACGTGGACATGCAATCGTCTACCATAAAGACATTTGCATGGGTATAGCAGTCAGGGAGAGCTTTAGGGGTTTTATAGGGCTCACCCATATGCTCCTTAGTTTGGGATTAAGCCAGTCGGATGTTTATTTATAAGTTCCAGCTTTCTGCAACACCATCCGTGACATTATAAACCGCCATAACCGTCTTAAGCATGGATCCGGTTTCAGCCTTGGTTGACCGCATGCAGGGTCTTTCGCTGGAGGTAGCAGATCTCCGTAAAACTGTGTCTCAGTTTCAGGTGACCGGTTCTGCTGGCGTTCATGGAGTTTGTTCCGAGCCTAAGATCTCGCTTCCGGATAGGTTCTCCGGGGGTAGTGAGAATTTTGTTCGCTTTAGAGAGGCTTGCAAACTCAATTTTCGCCTACTTCCCCATTCCTCTGGTGATGAGGAGCAGAGGGTGGAGATCATCATCTCGCTGCTCAGGGATAACGCTCAGTCTTGGGCCTTTCCGCTGCCGGTGGGGGCACGGCCCCTCCGATCAGTGGATGAATTTTTTGTAGCCCTGGGGCAGATATATGATGACCCGGATTGTATTGCTCTGGCTGAATCTAATCTGCGTCTTTTATGCCAGGGTAAACAGTCCGCAGAGATATATTGTTCAGAATTTCGGAGATGGGCAGCTGATACTGGTTGGAATGATGCAGCACTCCGAAGTCAATTTTGCCATGGTCTTTCAGAGGGATTGAAAGATGCATTTGCCTTTCATGAGAGGCCTATTTCCTTGGACTCTGC
Source organism: Bufo gargarizans (assembly GCF_014858855.1). Classification (NCBI taxonomy): domain Eukaryota; kingdom Metazoa; phylum Chordata; class Amphibia; order Anura; family Bufonidae; genus Bufo; species Bufo gargarizans. The sequence goes on along the minus strand of NC_058084.1, from coordinate 479,378,936 downwards.
TCAGGCTGTTCGTATTGACAGGCGTCTTAGAGAGAGAGGAGAGACTACTCCTTCCTGTCATATTCAGCCCAAGGACAGTGGGGCTGTCTCATTCAGTACGCAGGGTTCTCAGTCTCTCTCAATCCCCTCTGAGGAGGAGCCCATGCAGCTGGGTTTGCTTGCCTCTGATAGTAGAGGATTCAGCTCTCAGAGGAGGGTTTGTTTCTGTTGTTGGGGTATAAATCATTTGGCTAATGTTTGCCCCTCTAGGAGATTCATGGAGTTTTCTGAGAGTAATAAAATAACAAAAATAAAAAAAACCTCTAAAAACTTTCCATTTGCTACTATTGGCAAAGTTGATGTGGAAATTGAAGGTTTGCCATTTACTTGTAGTTCCCGTTTTCTCCTACCTGCCAGGGTGGCGCTAGACAGCAAGAACATTGTTTGTGAGATTTTCGTAGATAGTGGAGCAGCTGTCAATCTTATTGATAATCAATTTGCAATGATGCATGGTTTCCAGGTATGCACTTTGGAAAAGGATATTCCTGTTTTTGCTATCTATTCCGCTCCACTTTCTCAAAGATCGTTAAAGGGCATAGTTCACAATATCTATTTGACTGTGGGTGACGCTCATGTTGAGGATATGTCATGTTTCGTCTTAAGCGGATTACCTACTCCTCTAGTGTTGGGGCTACCCTGGCTCACTAAACATAACCCCACCGATGGTATTATGTCCCAACCCGTCTCCAGAGAATGTTCCCGTCGGCATCTCCTATATGCTGGCGATGCGACTCCCACCAAGGTTCGCTTCTACATATTTTTTGGCAATGTGACAAAATCAAACCTTTCTGGGAATCTATTCATGAGACCCTGGCTTCCATCTTCCCCTTTTCGATTCCTAACACACCAGAGTTTTTTTTACTTTTTCTTTCGGATCTACCGTTGATCCTATTTCGGCGATCCTGTTTGCGTCACCTGGTTATAGCGGCTTGATCTTGTATCCCTGCGAAGTGGAAGTCTGTCTCTCCTCCCTCCGTGGGAATGTGGATTCAGAAGGTTGAAGAGATACGGAGAATGGAGGCACTCGCAGCCTCTTTGAAAGGTGGTAACAGAGCTTTTGTTGCTATGTGGTCCCCCTGGTTCACTTTTCAAGACTCCTCGGAGTATCGAAACTTGCTTGCTTGATGGTGTCGTCTGGACACTCTTGTACACTTCACTTACCCCCCTGCTTCGTTAACCCTTTGTTCCCCAATTTCCCTATTGTATCTTTGTCCAGTGCTCCCTCCGTTCCTGCTGTTTGTCAAATTTTTTATTTTCATGCTGAGGCCACGTCATCTCTGGCCCTTTGAGTTTTGTTTGGTTCTTGTCGGATGAATCAAGGTGCTCTAATGTCACCGCAGGCTGAATATCATACACAGACTTATGTGTTGTAATTGTTAGTGTATTGTTGGATTGTGCTCCATGATTGTCAGTCTGCATGGCTCCGACTATAATTTTCTAATGTATGTGATTCAACATGCAATCATTTTGTTACTTTTGCAAAGTAGAAATAAAGAATTTTAAACATAACCCCACCATTGATTGGCAAGCAAGGCAAATAAATGGTTGGAGTGAGTTTTGCAGGGAAAATTGCCTCATGGCGTCTCGTTCAGAGATTTGTACCAAGACTGTGCCATCTTTTCTCTCTGAATTTTCGGATGTGTTTTCCGAGAGTGGTGTCCAGGAGTTGCCCCCGCACCGGGAGTACGACTGCCTTATTAATCTCATCCCAGACGCCAAACTGCCAAAATCACGTTTATACAATCTCTCCCAACCTGAAAGCGTTGCTATGCGTACTTATATCTATGAGAGCCTTAGAAAGGGACACATCCGACCCTCGAAGTCACCTGTTGCCGCTGGGTTTTTTTTTGTTAAGAAAAAAGATGCTTCTTTAAGACCTTGTCTGGATTTCAGGAGCAGAACCGTATCACGGTTCGTGACCCATATCCGCTTCTTTTGATCCCGGACCTGTTTAACCAGATTGTTGGGGCTAAGGTTTTTTCTAAGTTGGATTTAAGAGGGGCATACAACCTGGTCAGGGTCAAGGAAGGGGACGAATGGAAGACGGCCTTCAATACCCCTGTGGGTCATTTCGAGAATTTGGTTATGCCTTTTGGTTTGATGAATGCTCTGGCCGTCTTCCAACGTTTTGTGAACAGCATTTTTCATCATTTAATGGGGAAATTTGTACTGGTGTATCTAGATGAGATTTTGATATTTTTCTCCTGATTTCAAGACTCATCGAGACCACCTACAACAGGTCTTGCTGATTCTGCGGGATAATAAATTGTACGCTAAACTGGAAAAATGTGTGTTTGCGGTTCCGGAGATTCAATTTCTTGGTTTCCTTCTCTCCGCTTCTGGTTTTCGCATGGACCCTGAGAAGGTCCGCGCTGTGCTTGATTGGGAGCTTCCTGAGAATCAGAAGGCGCTGATGCGGTTTTTGGGTTTTGCCAATTATTACAGAAAGTTCATTTTGAATTATTCCTCTGTTGGTAAGCCACTCACTAATATGACTAAAAAGGTGGTAGATTTTTCTTCCGTGGTCGGTAGATGCGCTTAAAGCCTTTTCTAGTATCAAATAGAGTTTTGCTTCCGCTCCCATTTAGGTACAACCTGATGTCTCTCTACCTTTTATTGTTGAGGTGGACGCTTCTGAGGTGGGTGTGGGTGCGGTCTTATCTCAGGGTCCCTCTCCTGCCAAATGGCGACCGTGTGCCTTTTACGATGTGGGAGATAGGGAGTTTTTGGCCATCAAATTAGCTTTTGAGGAATGGCGCCATTGGTTAAAGGGAGCCAGACACCCTATTACCGTGTTTACAGACCATAAGAATCTGGCCATTTGGAATCGGCCAAGCGTCTGAACCCGAGACAGGCCAGATGGTCTTTGTTCTTTTCTAGGTTTAATTTTGTTGTTACGTTCCGCCCTGGGGTTAAAAATATGAAGGCAGATGCCCTGTCACGTTGTTTTCCGGGAGGGGGGAACTTTGAAGACCCGGGTCCCATTTTCGCTGAAGGGGTGGTCGTCTCTGCTCTTTATCCTGATTTGGAGGCAGAGGTTCAGGCAGCCCAGGCAAAGGCTCCTGATCTTTGTCCCCCTGGGAGGTTGTTTGTGCCTCTCGATTTACGACACAAGGTTTTTAAGGAGCACCACGATACTGTCCTTGCTGGGCACCCGGGGAGCAGAGCCACAGTGGATCTCATCGCTCGGAGATTCTGGTGGCCGGCTCTTCGTAAGACGGTTGAGGGTTTTGTGGCAGCTTGCGAGACCTGTGCTCGAGCCAAGGTCCCTCATTCACGACCATCGGGTTCTCTCCTCCCGTTACCCATTCCTTCCCGTCCTTGGACGCATCTGTCCATGGACTTCATTACAGACCTGCCTCCTTCCTCGGGGAAGACTGTGATTCTGGGTAGTAGTGGACCGTTTTAGCAAAATGGCACATTTCATTCCCTTTCCTGGGTTACCCTAAGACGCTGGCGCAAGCGTTTGTTGATCACATTGTTAAATTGCATGGCATTCCTTCAGACATCGTTTCTGATAGGGGCACGCAATTTGTTTCCAGATTCTGGAAGGCCTTCTGTTCTCGCTTGGGGGTTCGGTTGTCGTTCTCTTCTGCTTTTCACCCGCAGTCGAATGGTCAGACTGAACGCTTAAATCAGAATCTGGAGACATATCTGCGCTGTTTTGTGGCGGAGAATCAGGAGGATTGGTGTTCTTTTTTGTCCCCTGCTGAGTTTGCTTTAAAAAACCATCGCCAGGAGTCCTCTGATAAGTCACCATTTTTTGGTGCAAATGGGTTTCATCCGCAGTTTGGGACATTCTCTGGAGAGGGGTCTAAGGGTTTACCTGATGAGGAGAGATTTTCCTTGTCTTTGTCATTTATTTGGCAAAAGATTCAGGATAATCTGAAGAGGATGAGTGAGAGATATAAGCGTGTGGCGGATAAGAGACGTGTGCCTGGTCCGGACCTGTATGTGGGTGATCTGGTGTGGTTGTCTACAAAGAATATCAAACTGAAGGTTCCCTCCTGGAAGTTGGGTCCTAGGTTTATTGGGACTTACAAAATCTTGTCCGTCATCAATCCAGTTGCCTTTCGTCTTGATCTTCCTCAGACTTGAAGATCCATAATGTTTTTCACAGGTCCCTATTAAAACCTTTTGTCCAACCCACTGTACCCTTCTATTTGCCTCCTCCTCCGATTGTTGTTGATGGTAATCTTAAATTTCAGGTCTCTAGGATTGTGGATTCTCGCATTATCCGCGGTTCTCTCCAGTACCTCGTTCATTGGGAGGGTTATGGTCCTGAGGAGAGGATGTGAGTCCGACTGGCGGACATTAAGGCCACTCGTCTCATTAGGGCTTTCCATAGGTCTCATCCTGAGAAGGTGGGCTCTGAGTGTCCGGAGTCCACCCGTAGAGGGAGGGGTACTGTCACCGCCAGCTCTGTGAGAAGATCTGGCAGACGTTCTTCGTTACCTGTTGTATGATGTTCTTTGTTTTGGTTTTACTTTCTCATCTCCTTTCCTTCTCCCAGCTGTCACCTATTTGCACTGATTGTCGCCCTTTATATTCCCTCCCATACTGCCTCACTTTGCGGTTTATACATCTGTCATGGTCTTACCTTCCACTGTTCTCCTTCGTTTGACATGTGCTGGCGGCCATCTTGGTTTCTGGGTTTTTGTAGCCTCCCACCCTGCGGCTTCTCCTTCCCACTGGGAGGAGCTGGATGCCTAGCTCATATATATAGGAGGTCTGTGGCTTCAGTTCCTTGCTTGGTCCTCCTGTGTTCACATGCTTCTAAGACTGCTGCTGCTTCTGGTTCCTGATCCTGGCCTCGTCTGACTACCCCGTTGGTTCCTGATCCTGGCTTCGTCTGACTACCCTGCTGGTTCCTGATCCAGGCTTCGTCTGACCACCCCCCTGGTTCCTGACCTCTGTCCACGCAAGACCCTGCTTCGGTTTAGCCATCCGTTTGGACTTTTGCTTACAGCTTGATTTTCAATAAAGCCTTCTTACTTCCACTTATCTCTTGTTGTACGTCTGGTTCATGGTTCCTTGACATTAGGACCAAGCCATGAATTCTGATGGTACAGGGCCATCCTCGCTACCTACGCTGGTTGCCAGACTTGATCAGCAGGATCACCTGTGGGTCGGTTCGCTGTGGCGTTGCAAACCCTGCTTGAACGCACGGCTCATTTCGCTTCCGTTGCCGATGGGTCGGTTGTCGCTCCTGGGCCCGCTCCTACTGCCGCTCCGGTTGTTGCGCCAGAGTCTACCCCGACACCTGTTGCTGCGCCTGCGGTGTCTCGGGGTATGACCGGTTCTGCCCCCCTTCCACAGCGCTTTGGGGGAGAGCCAACTCAGTGCCGAGGTTTCCTTAACCAGGTGGGCATTTATTTCGAGTTGCTGCCACCATGCCTTTCCTACTGAGAGATCAAAGGTGGGCTTCTTGATCTCGCTGCTCTCGGACAAGGCCTTGGCCTGGGCCAGCCCTTTATGGGAGAACAACAATCCGGTGGTTGCCGAGTTTTCCGGTTTTGTTGCTTCTCTTCGGAAGGTATTCGATGTGCCGGCTCGTGCTGCCTCTGCTGCGAAGCTCCTTATGTCCATCAGACAGGGTTCACGATCCGTAGCTGAATACGCCATTGAGTTTCGTACCCTGGCAGCAGAGGTGGGCTGGAATAATGAGGCTCTGGTCGCTGCTTTCTCTCATGGTCTCTC